>NC_046968.1:20269447-20569447 GCF_009769545.1 Cyclopterus lumpus | reverse complement strand
TCCTGAGCTGTGGTCAGCCACAGGGTGGGACAAAGAGAGGGGATGCTGAATGCAATCTGACCCTGTCACTCAGGCTGTGGAAGCAGGGTTGGGAGAGAGAAGTAAGGGAAGGAAAATAGAGAAAGAGGACGACGGGGGGAGTCAGACAAAGATACGACAGAGGTCTTAGCAGGGCTGAGCGGATCCGTCTATACAGTAAAAAGAAAGAAAGATATTAGGGAAGGAATTATTTTTGGAGGGTACAAAAAAACCTTGCCACTTTACAGATTGGGTGTTAAGTGTGAAAACCCAAGGTCTAAAGCATGGCTGCAGTCCGGGCACTGAAAAGCCATTCTCTGAATTCTGTTCTTTAAATGGGAAGAAATATTGATCTGGCTCAGCTGGCCCTGTAGTGCTCTGTGTGCATGTGTGCGTGAGTGTGTCCATGTGATTCTTTGTCTTTTAGGACCCAGTGGGGGTGGCGGTGGGGTGTTACCATGGATACGGCCTCAACCCCCCCCACCCCTCCTCCCCCTCAACCCCACTATCCCAAAACACACATACATATACACACATACATACACCCGACCAAGGCTTTAGGTGTAAAGTAAGCACAGACACACACACACACACACACACACACACACACACACACACAAACACACAAACAGACACACTTTTAACGGCCTCTGGTCATAAGATGCAGAAATTTCCAAAGGCGTTTTTAGACATGTCATATTCCTGGATGTACAGATAAGGATAAAACCTGCACCCTAAGGCTACACAAAGCTCACACACACATGCAGTAAGGTCCAAGGAAACAGACAATCATGATGAAAAAACCCCTGCAGAACACTAATGTGCGACACAGACTCATCGCTCATCATTTCCTTTCAATTTACCCTCTTTGTCTCTTCCACCCTCACACACACACACACACACACACACCATTTTTTCTGTGTCCAAGATATCGTGTACATTTCTTGTATTTTACCCATTTATGTGCGCTTACAGCCACACACACAAACACAGACAACCACACATACATGTATTTTTGAAAATGCAAACTAGCAGTGACACACGTACAGACATACAGAGGCACAGCACACTTGTCTTGTAGGAATGAGACATGAGGAGAGGAGATCAGAGTGGTTTACTGCCAGGTAACTGATATAAATACCCCTTATTACAATGGTGACAGGGGTTGCTTCTCTCCTTTGGCAAAATAGCATTATTAGGGACACACACACAACACACAGCTGCAGATAAACATACAGACAAAAAGGCAGCTGACTTAGATGCAGGTATACAAATGCAGGAACATGAAAATACCAACACAGTGCACATGTAAAGGTCCCCACATCGACACGTAAACACACACATGCAAGCAGATGAATATGGAGCGTATTGCTCTTTTTACTAAATGATGATGATGATGTTGGTAATGATAAATTGTGGAGGGTTTCATAGGGTCGTTATAAGGCAGGAAGTCGCAGTGCTAGCCGACAGGCAGATCAATAAGCCCAGGGTCAGTTACAATATTTAGGGTTGCATGACTCCAGGACCAAAATAAATCAGGATGTGAAATATTGTTGGGGTGGATGCCGCGGTGGATGCCGGGATGGGCCTACGACTGAAATGAGTATGAGGGAGCAGCGGGAAGAAATGAGAGAGAGAGAGAGAGGGAGTGTGCAAAAGTGAAAGATGAAAAATCAGCTGGAAAAAAAGATAGTGTAATAATGTACAATGCAGGATAGCAAGTTTGGCTTAAAGAGTGCAAAGAGCCATTGCGAGCACATTTTAAACATATTGTGGCAAAGTATGAAAGATCATATTCATTATCAAAATTCAGGATACAATTTCTGCCAAAGCATGATTCTAAATTCTATCTGCAGCAATCATAAAGCCACACAATCACGACAAATGTATTATTAATTACAGGAACGGCTGGATGCTTTTTGGCATAATAACAATGTAAATCTGTTACCTTACTTGTATTCTAACACCTCATTTTGAATACACTGTTGGAATATTGTGTTCCACGACACTACAAGTGTTTAAGATTAGTCTCAATAAATCATTCAGCATCATCCTGCATTGGAAAAAGCCTGTCCAAGTGAGCACAATATGTAAATAAGTAAACTAATTCATTTTGAATAGATACAGAGTAGAACTATTTTGCTTAAAGAAAACACTTTGATGGTGAGGTAACTGAAATCTGTTTACGTATTGTAAACTCATTGTGCTCCCCTCAACTGGTCCTCCACCTTCACTTTTAGATTAGATCATATCTCAGTTATTAATTTCTCAGATGAGGAGATTTGCTGTTTTGCTGAGTAATGCCGCTGCTGTCCAACAGCAGAGGGAAGACGGATGAGCAATGAAAGAGAGCAATTGTATTTCCTCTTCATAATAAAGCTTTTAAACTTTTAGCTGATTCAAGCGTCCCCCTCTTCTGTCTCGGTGCGGCCGGAGGAGCGGGTGAGGAGAGAGTGATAGATGGACCCACCAGATACGCCGTATGAGGCAAACTCCGGAGCAGAGAAAGCAGCTGTTTAGGTCGTAACTGTGAAGACTGTTTACAGACGCTGTGCTTCCCATTTGCCGTTGACTGATTGTCGATTCACTTCCCCCCGCAGAATTATATCCATTTCTCTTTGGTATGCAGCACTGTAGCTCCAAATAAAGAAATGTATTAGTTTATTTAATAGACTCCTCTGATTCTTGTGCGTGGTGTGTGTTTGAACGTGCATTCGTATGCAGGCGTGTGTTGCTGTTTGTGTGTGTGTGTTTGCGTAATTGATTGGGGATTTCTGGGTCTATTCAAGAAGCGTTGACCTCTGACCTTCTTAACAAGTATCAGCTCCGCCCCCCTCTGGCCTCGAGTCTCTCAATCTCACACTGTGTTAAAAGAAATTAGTCACACACTTAACCACGCACATCCTGGCCATTGTTAAGTGACTCCTAAAGTGTGTCAAAGAGGTTTCATGGTTGCCGTAAACAGCTCCCGCCTCCCTCCCAGGCAGCAGGCACGCTCAGGTTCAACACACAAACAAACCCCTCTCGACACCGGAGTCGAGGTACTCAACCTTGGCCTGTGACCCTTAAAAACTGAGAGAATAGCTCCTGCAAGCAGTGAAAACTAATGTGATGTTTCACAAGAAGGAAAACATAGAAAATTATTAGAGATGAAATTATACAGAACTTAACTTTATTTAAATATTGTTACAACCTTTCATATTTCACTTGTATTTCAAAAATCACCTCATTTTGATTCACTGTATTGCACTAGGATAGTCTCCTCGGTGTTAATAATGCATAACAAGAATGAAACAATTAAATAGACACAGACTCATCTTAAGGAGTAAATTATTGTGGTGCATGATCCATTAAAAGGACTAAAAGTCAGGATATCCTGGTGTCTGCTGAAATCAACTGAAAATTGAGTACTTTTGTAATGTTTAAAAGGTGAAACTATCCAGTAATTCAGTCAACAAATAGGAATGAAAACAGGAATATCTGTCAAAATAAATGTAATCTTGTATTTTTGAGCATGTTTATAACTTTATTACGAACAATAGAGAGAATAGGAGATGTAAGATGGGGACACTTGGGTCTGTGGTTGGTGTCTCCAACGCACAGGGCTTCACCAAAAAATATTATGTTTTTCGCAGGAAACGTTCTTCTGCTTTCATAATCAGGTAAAAATAGAAGAAGAAAAGAACCCCCACAAATAAATAATTAAAAACTCATCAAAAACATTTCTGCCCATGTGTGTGTACGTGTGTCTGTGATTGTGTGAATTTCTGATCAACACAGATGATCACACACACACACACACCCACACACACACACAGATGATCCCAGTGATTGAAAGTGTCTGCCGATTATTGATTTCCCACAGAGAAGTTGCTAAAAGTCTCACAGCTAATCCTGGCGGGCTGAGCGGGCTGTAGATAATGACGTGTAATGAGCTAATGACTTGCTGAAATATTTAGTAGTGCCTCAATAAGGTTGCACTATTAGAGGTGGGAGAGGTCATTAGAGGGCCGTCTGAGGGACAGCCATTCGATTAGTAACACCCAGGGCCGACATCGCTGTCTCAGAGCTGCACACACACACACACAGGTACATGTATGGATAAAAGCATATGCACCTACTCAGATACACATGTAGATGCACACACTCATGGTCAAACACACACACACACAAAAGAGAAGGGACGAAAAAGCACGGCTGTTAGTATTAGGAGTTGGACCATTGATCGGTCAGCTTTTAAGAGAGTGACCTTTTGCAGAGGGCTCTACTGGCCTTGATAAATCTGATCTGGGGGCCATCTGTGTCTGGGTGGGAGCAGCCTCTCTAGGATGGGACCCCAGAGAGGAGAGGAGAGAGGAGAAAAGAAGAGAAGGAGAGAAGGGAGAAGCAGAGGAGGGGAGGGGATAGAAAAGCAATACAAGAGAGGACAGGAGCGGAACGAAAAAGAGGAAAGAAAAGACAGGAAAGGATCGGAAGAGACGGAGAAGGAAGGTCAAGGGGAGAAAATAAATTGAGGAGACGAGGCTAAGATAATATAGTAGATGGGAGGACAGAGGGGGAAAGAAAAATGAAAAACGAAAGGAAAGGAAACAGTGGAGAGGACTAGTTATTTGTTATAGATGGTTAATGAGTTGCCGGACAGCGATCGTTAGCTACACATGAGCAATAAGTCTCTCGTAGTCTCCACAGCCGCCTTGCAGTTGATAAAGACTGCAGAAAGCCATCAATGCAAACAGCTTAATTGCACAATGACTATTGACAACAGCTATAAACATCTCAAGAGTTCACCAGAGCGAGCTAATAGAGATTTGATTGCCTAAGTTGTGACTTTTTATTGCCAAAATTCCAGTCTCTCGGTTTCTAAATGCAGTAAAATGCAGTGAGTGCGTATGAAGTCGCTGTTGGTCTGTACAGCTCGCATGCTTCTCACACGTGGATGTTGCTTCTACCAATATGATGTTATGAATGATTTCAAGATGTTTAGATTATTGAATTATTTCAATTATTTTAAGGATTTTCCTATCACGAATGCTGAACCACCGCACAGGACCATGGATTTGAAAGTGAATTGTTAATGAATTTGTGACTCTCATGGAATCTGAATATATGAGATTTTGGTGGGAGGTATTTATTGGGGGCGTTTACATTTCTACAACTACACACATATTGCGAATGTTGGGTTCTTTAAGACTAAATCTGACATTATTCTACTAAAAAGGAGTCTGTTTCAAAGGAGATTTCATATTCTCCACCAGAATTAACAGAAATTACAACAACGTGAACCATTAGCTGAATAAATAAATTCGGAGTGACGTTGCAAAGCATTTCTGAAAATGCTGGATCCAGCCATGCCCCTTGAGCAAGACATTTAAAGGAATAGTTTACATTTTGGGAAGTATTGGCCTTCTTAGTTAGATGAGAAGATTGATACCACTCTTGTGTCTGTTTGTTAAATATAAAGTTAGAGTTAGTCAGCTTTGCTTTGGTTCACTAGACACAGCCAGCCAAAGGTAACAAAGTCCGCCTAGCAGACCCTCTAAAGCTCACTATTTAACTAGTTATATATTTTTAATCAGTTCAAAAATTAGCAGTGACTCCAGGACAGATACATAAAGAACATTAGAAGTGTGCCGTTTCCCCTCTTATGTCAAGGAAGACATATATTAAACTAAAGTAATAAATTCATCTTTTTTTTCGTCTGTTTTGTATGTTACAGACATTCAAGAGAAACAGTATTTGATCTCACTAGTTCTGCTGTTTACCTCAAACTAATTGCCTAGTCTGTGTGAAGCCCCGCATCTATCTTCTTTTTCATTTTGTGAATTGCCCATGAAAGCCATGGGTAGCGCAGATAAGGCACACGCACACACACACACACACACACACACACAACCACCCATCAAACTATAACCTCCCCTGCTGCAGTAAAACCATGTTGACTAATGGCAAAACCAGCATGTTCCTTACAAACCATCCACTCCTACTGTACCTGCAGAACCTAACCTCAACACACACACGCAGACATAAACACACACACATGCTCACACACACCATTACTCTTTCTTTCTCTCTATCTCCTGCGTTTAATTCCCTTTGGAAAAGACAGGTGCAAACGTTGATTGAGCCTGAGCCAGATTTAGCCCCAGCTCTCAGTGTGCGTCCAGCTGTACTCTCCAACCCACTGAGATCGATGTCCAGCCAGCCAGGCAGCCAGCAGGCAGGCAACCAGGCAAGCAGCCAGTCAACCAGGCTGCACCCAGCGGGCAGAGTGGGCCTACGGCTTTTCCCCGGCCCCAGATACAGCCGCGCTTCACTGGGCTCATTGGGCAGACCTCAGCGGGGCATCACACAGTGCCAAACCCCATCACTGCACCGCTGGTGCAGGATGTGCTGAAGGTCGGACGGAGAGGGGACCCCAAAAGACTTCTGGACCTCTACCCACTCCCGCTAAAACCATCTTTCCTCCACGCACTCCTCCCCTCTTCCTGCATCCTTCTCAATGCCTCCACCTCTATTGAACCCTCCCTCCCTCCCTTCCTCATCTTCTCCCTTCCTCTCCTCACTCCATCCATCTTGGAGCTACTTTGATTCAGGTCTCTTTCCTTTCCCTCCTCCATCCTCCCAGCCCCAGCCGTTCTCCAGCCAACCACAGTTTCCTATTGATTTATTGATTGCTGTCTGCCTGTGGGAGAGCGGCCGCAGTCTCCCTCTCTCCCTCTACTCTCCCCTGCATGGATTTGTCTTCCCTTTCCCCTCCTTTCTTCTCTCTCTCTCTCTCTCTCTCTCTCTCTCTCTCTTCACCCTTTCCATCTCCCCATCGTTGCAGTAGCTCTGAAACATGAATTAGAGAAAGCAGGGGAGTCCAATTTACCGGGAGAAATCGGATTCACCTTCTCCTTCGCTCGTTTCATCTTTCTCCGCCTCGCTCTTTCACTTATAGCTGTCTTTCGCCTCCATTTTCCAGGGTCTCATCTATGTTTTCACGGTGATGCAGCTACATATGAGCATTAAAGCCAATATGCCGCCATAAGTTTTTTCACAGATGCTTTGTGTTTATGTTGTTGCAGAAGATCTATACAAACACTCCAGCTTGGCTAAATATCCAGTTTATGGATTGCTGCAGGTATTCGGCTTCATTCAAAACATCCAATTATCCCTTAAATTAAAGCCAGTTGCTCCCTCCAAAGGAATATTGACTTTGGCAGATGGACATCTTCTCGTCCTCTTATTCCCAAAGTCAGAATTGTTTGATCCATATCTATGCTATACATGTTACATTTTTTTTTTTTTTTTATGACAGCAATATCATTATTATCTTATAGCATCTTTTCAGCAGTTTCACCAGGATCTTTGTTTTGCATCCAAAAAGAGCTGCAACCTCAATTGTCAACCTCACAACACCGGAGCATCCCAGTATTATATGAGCTCGTCTCTCAGGCTGAAGACAGGCACAGTCTTACACCACAATGTCCCCTGAACTGCAGGTTAGTGCAGGTCACAGAGGAGAGCATCTGATTATCTGACCTCCCGGGTCAAACCGCAACTCTCTGGGTTTGGAACAATGGGATCAGCTGTAATGGATGGACGTGACGGACAGAATGACAGAGAGAAAGGAAGAACAGTCTGTCAAATGTTATATATGATGCGCGCTGAAGTGTAGAATATTTGGACGTTGTTCCTACACATAGGAATGACATATACACACACACACACACACACACACACATCTTCACACACAGTGCATCAGACATCTTCTCAGGCACTCTAAACGACCTTTTGTAGTTCCCACAATGTTGCTTTTGTTCACAAAGGTTTTCAGGTATTTCTGCATTCACCTCAATACATGGGTGGTTCTTACAGCAACAAAATATGGCAGCAAAAAAATCGCTGTTACTTTGGATTACCTTCAAACCACATGGTCAACAGTTTTCATTGGAGCTATTTTCTAGTGAAAAAATAGGCTCGTTGATCTTTATTGAAAGCATGTTTGAGGCAAATGAAACCCAAAGTATCTGTCAAGATTGCAACTCTTTAAGTACCATTCCAGGTTTTTATGTAATTGTATACATCTAGGAATATTCAGCTTTTAAATCAGTTGTTGTATTTACTTAGAATACAGATAATGATTTTACGTTGATGCCTGAAAGTATTTTTACATTTGGTGCGTTTAGTACATTTTTCTGATAATACCTCCATACTTTTTCTCAAATTAAATATTGAATGAATTGAACTTCCTATTTAGGATTAATACATTGAGGTATTGCTACGATTACGAAAGTTAAAGATCTGATTGCTATTTCCATCTCTACAGCTGCCAGATCTATCTCTGCTCTCTCCCGCTGCCAAAGACGAACCGCTGAAAATGATGTTTCTTGTCCAGGACAGGAATTCTATATGAGGACAAATTCCCAAATGGGGCTGTGAGGGTTGAGGAGGAGGGGCGGTAGTTGATGGTTGACAAGAGCTCTTCCAGAAAAGACTACATCGCTGGCATTGCCTCAGCGCATGGCGCTCTTTGTATTGATAAAATCCATACTCCTGAGATGCGTCTGTGTGCGACGGGGAGCATGAGATTAGTTTCCCGACTGGAACCCAGTTAATTCCGCAGAGAAGAAGACACTCCACACCTGAAGCCCTCGTAGACGCAGGGCACCGGCAGGCAGACTGCAGCGGCAGGGCAACCTGCACACACCCAAGCAAACACACACACTAAATATCAAATAGAAACGTACCACTACACACATAAATGTGCACACATGCACGGGCACCCGGGCGGCCGCCCCCCCCCCCCCCCCCCCCCCCCTTCCCCCAGTAGGAGCAGAGGGGTTAGGTGTCTGCAGGCCAGAGAGTGGCAACACAAGGACAGACGTCTCCCTGACTGTCTGGTTGCCGACAGGTCTGATCGATCAATATGCTGACTCGCTCTCTCTTTCTCACGCTCTTCCCTCCTGTCTTCTCGCCCTTTCTCTCTTTTGCCTCAATCTCCATCTCTTTTTTAGTCTCTTTCCTCACTATCTGTTCTCATCCTTCCTCCTTTTCCCATCTCTCACTGTTACTTCACATGTATCAGCCTTCTTTGTGTATTGTCTCTCTCTCGCTCTCTCTCTCTCTCTCAAGTCTCTCTACTGACCACTGACCCCCCCACTCCTTAGAGTAACCCCTTAATTCACCCCCCAATCCCACTGACCCAACCCAAAATCCCCCCTCCTCTCCTCCCCCTCATTAACTGTTCATCACTCACTTTCTCCAATGCGTCATCACTCTTTCTCCTCCTTGCACACACACTTTGCACACTCAAGGCCTTCTGCCACCTGAGCCAAAGCACCTTGCACAATGCAAATTTATATTATTGACTGTGAGCTCCATTAGCACAGCTTTGAAAATAAACAAACTGTAATAAAACGTATAATGCTCACCATTCACACAGCCAAAGACATAAAGCGCACCCAAGAAAACAGCTCTGCTGTGAGAGCTCACGATACAGCGCTGCTCTTCTCGGATGCTTAGCAGGAATAACAGTTCACATAATGATGTGTCTGAAAAGTCTTTTGTATTCTGCAACCCGCTGCAGACCTTCATATCTACATGTCGACAATGCAAGTGTCCATAATGTGTCTCTCTAGAGGAGATCAAGAGATCTTCTTCAATAGAGCTTTGAAGGATGAAAGGAGGCCGGGGATGTTAGCGAGAACAAAGTGACTACGAGAGTTTACAAAGTGTAGAGGATCAAATCTGAGAGCTTTAACACTTTCACTCATTCATGTTTGACAAAAGGCGTGTTCTGATTTCAGAATTAATTAATTTAAAGTTAAAGATACAGTTCACTCCAAAATGTAAAGAAATAACATATTTTTTCCACTTACCTTTAGTGAGCAGGTCCATGTCAGGAACATGAAACTGCTCACAACAAGGTCTGTGGATAATCTTAAATAACATGGCCATAAGTTGACAGAGACATTTGTTTTTTTTATGTATATTATAGGTTTTGTATGTATATTATAGGTTTTGAGCACCACAAGCTAATTGCCAATAATTACCATTATATTCAAGAGAGGGAAGACATATCTAAGGCTGATATTGCCAAGGCAACTCAAACCAGAACAATCTGGGTTGATAAATAGATAAATAAGGTAAGAGGAAAAATACATAGTTTTGATTTTGGAGTGAACTGCCCCTTGAAAACAAACATGGTGTATTTGTTTGTGTTTCATTGTTAATCCTCTTTGTAACTTTTTGAATTATCATTAATAGCAGTAATACTATTATTACTGTAATTAAAAAAAGTAATTTATTGTCATTAATAAAAAGTCTTTGTATTTCTGCCATGCATAAAGAGATACAAATACAAAATAATGTTGGATCAGTCAGTGTTGATCTAAACAAAAGCACAGAGTGTGTGTGTGTGTGTGTGTGTGTGTGCGTGTGTGCGTGTGTGCGTGTGTGCGTGTGTGTGTGTGTGTTTGTGTGCGTGCGCGTGTGTTTGTGTGAGAGTGGCTGGGGTTTTGGGGCTATTATGTGTAGTTTGGTGTCTGTGATGTTTTTTTGGGCATGACCTCACTCACCGAGGAGTGCTCACGCGTCTCTAATCTCTTTTAGATGAGATGCTTCACCTTCCCATCATGCGTTTTTTCCTTGTGGCCCCTGGGTAATAAATCTAATGGTCTAAACTTCTACTACATCTCATTGCTATTTCTCCAAAAACTATGAGCTTTATGTTCTCTCGAACTTCGTTACGCTGGACCAGAAAGGAATGATTTCACAGGAAAATGTATATATCGGCTTTGATTTTTGTCTACTTTCTCGCAATATGGGCCCGCTTTAGTGGAATAAAAATTGATTTCTTTTTAAGCTTTTTGTGCATTAGCTTTTAAATTTTGAAATTGTATTTGCAGAACCTGTTTGTGATCAATGAGAGAAATCAAGATTTATAGCTGTGATGTAATATAGGAGGAACAGCAACATCTGCCCAAGACCAGTATCACATCCTGTATTTGGACAGTGTTGAGTCTGTCTGTCTGTCTGTCTGTCTGTCTGTCTGTCTGTCTCTCTCTATCAATCAATGTATTCATCTATCTATCTATATATCTGTCCATATATCTATCTATGTGTTCATCTATCTATCTATCTATATAGATATATATGTATATATATATATATATATATACATATATATGTATTCATCTAGCTATCTATATATATGCCCATCAATCTATCTATCCATCTATCTATCTATCTATCTATTTATCTATATATCTCTCTCTCTCTCTCTCTCTCTCTCTCTATATATATATATATATATATATATATATATATATATCTGTATATCCTGTTATTGTTTTTTTCCATCTTTACCTTTTTACTCTCTTTGCTCCAAACTCTTACAACTTTACTTAAGCCTTTAAGGGCCAAAGAGATAAAAGCAGTGAATCCATTTCCTCTCATCTCCTCCTAATTACTCATCATCATCATCTTCTTCACCTGCCCCTTTCTTTCTGTGTAAGCCTCTTTAATGACTGGGTTTGATGTCCTGGCTGCCTGTCTCCAACTTCGGAGAGCTTCTTGAAGACCAGCAAGTGGTCTTTCAGAAATACAAATACTGTAAACATACACATAGACACACTTGAGCGCACGCACACACTCACACCACCTATGTTCCAGACTGTCCATTGTGTGTATCTGCAGCCTTGAAGAATCTTGAGGAGTGTCTTAAAAGCATGAAGGGGTTTCTAAGAGGGACACACAAACAAACACACACACTAATGGCCTCACATTAACCATCGTGTGGCAGGGAAGACAGACAGACACACACACACATACACACACAAACACACTTCTCAGGGTCCTTTCTTTCTGGACAGTCTTTAAGAGTGGATAAACATGTGGGTCCCGAAAGACTGTGAAAACAGAACAATCTTTTTTATTTATTTTTCAAAATGATAAAATCTTGTAAAATACAGCAGCTTGGTTGGTGTCTCTGTGTCAAACTATGACGCTCCACGTACCCCTCTGGTGTCAGTTAGGGGTACGGGGAGGGGGTACGTTTGCATGCAGGGATTATTAATTATGACTGGAGTAAAGGAGTCCTTTACTATATCATTGCATTCTCAGCCATAATTAATAATCCGCCAGTTGACAAAATCTGAATAGGGAGGAGGTCAGGGTGTCAAACAAATTTAGGACTTTCCCCCAGGAGTACGCTGTTAGTGTCCAATCTGAAATCCAAAGTCCACCTTATGTAACATACTTAATGTAACACTTATAAAGCATATGTTTACAACCATTTATTCTCTGAGAAGCCATTTGAACTATTTCTAATGCTTTTCCACCTAAACACTTCAAATCACCGTTCAAAGGGATAAACAGAAACCCATTTCAGTTTGAATCACGTTAATACCACTTTGTTTTGCACTGATATAAGACCTGAAGACACATAAGTCATGACGCCTGGAGCGCTTCTCAATAGAATCAAACTCAATAATAAATATATTCTTAATTTAGCTAGGGCTCAGCTTCATATGACAATGTAGACTCTAATATTTCCCCATGCAAAGCAGCAGCAAAAACATTGACCGTGGTTGAAGTTTATCAGACGGTGCACATCGAGAACTGATGCCAAAATGTTACCCAGTATGTTACAGTCACAGGTGATGCCGAGTGACTGACGAAGCGTCCATATTTAAAGAGATGGGAGTGAAAACGTGTTGCCCTGTTCCTTGCAGGCCCTCACTGAAACTACAACTGTTTATGTTACAGTAAATATTACACATTGTGTCTGTGAATTAATCAATGAATGCTGGATGGTTGAGATCAGATCACAATGAAATGGCCAACACATAAATCAGACGGCACTCCACATTAGATAATATGAGGCAAATTATTTTTATATATCTTGTCAAATGTTCTTGCTTCTTCAAACACTGAGCAATAAATATAAAGAAAAGTTCCTTCAAAGAAGTCAACACCCTGCAGTATCTTGAGTCATGGGATTCTTTAAACTAATATTGAGCTTGGTAAAGAAAAAATGATGTACTTCATTTCATGTACTTCAGCATACTTGCTTCTGCATTTATTCACATACAGTGGAACAGGGTGGAAAAGGAGGATTTTTTTTTTATTGTGACTCATGTGTGGATCTACAAGGACACACTCGTACATGCTCCAGTGTTTAAGTGACACTTACTTCTGACACGGATGTTACATAAAAAAACTTTTGTGTAGTTTATTTCTTTTGTGTAGTTTGTGCTGACAACTATGTCAGCACAAACTACACAAAAGAAATAGATTCACGTACACACAACCAAAGCAGATGACTACCTTTTTCCATAAAATAGCTCCAACCTGACCTCTGAATGTCCCTCTTACAGTTGTCTACTTCATTCTTAATTGAAGGTCGTTTCACATTATGGCACCAATATTAAGAAAAAGAGCTTCTTGCTTTGTTATTTACTCAAGGCACATGTTGAAACTTTCATTATTAACATTCATATTTACTAGCAAACAGTTTTCTTCCTCATTGCCTTAGTGCAATAGTGTTATCATGTGTACATGAGTGTCCTTATGTGCACAAGATAGACAAAATGGGAACCCACTCATAAAATCACTGCTCAATGGCGCTACAGAGTAAAAAAATTACAAAAACTCCACAGTGTCTTCAAGTTTACTGAAACTGTGTGTTAGGAAAGAATGTCTTTGGAAAGTTGCAATTAAACATTGAACAGTAAACTTCACAAATATGGCAACGTGAAAATGTGGCTCATTTTCTGTCTCAACACACCTTTAGACAATATTCTAGCATCAACAGATTCATAAGAGGTCCAATAATATCCCTTAATATGTAACAGCCTGTAACAGATGTTAAGCTTCCTCTTACATCAATGGCTCAGTTGTACTCTATCTTATTATCTATGAGCCACTCTGTTGTCTTAATACCTTATCTTTTCCCAGATACCATTAATGCAGAATCACGAATGTTAAACGCTTGAATTTTAAAGCAGCTGGCATATCATTGATTTGACAATTATGATACAATTCTGTCGAAATCGTACATGTGGAGCAGTATGATTATATGCACATGTCATCCCTGCACTCTCCCTCCAGCATGTTAGTGTTTATCTCTGTTTGGTATCAAAAAGAAGGAATCCATTCAAAATAATCTGAAAAACCTTTGAAAATCTCCACTCTCCACCGTGAATCCATGTTCCATATTTTTCTGCACATTGCTTTGCATTTCTCACCTTTTTCCACCATTTTTAATGGGTCCCAGGGGCTCAATAAGACTTGGAATACATTGGTTTCAAATCAACGTTCCACTCTTGTATTTTTTGTAATTATCTCGGCATAAAACAAAAATATTTTGCATTTTTATAACAATATTACAAAAAAAAACATCAAACAATAGAAGACATTAATGCCTTCCCGTAAATTGCGACATCCTCCCATGATAAAGACCCGCTGAGAGATGTGAGGGAGAATAAATTACACTCTACTGTAAATAATGTCAATACGTTATGAATCTACTGGTTGTATGAGGGTTACAAAAACACAGAAAGCTTCTCAGGATCATTACCTTTTCAAGCATTCTCCCACTATTATCTAAAAATATGCAGCGGGCACTTCCGGAACAAAAAAAAGATTTATGTCGCAAGAGCAACTTTTTTCTGTTTTTGTTTCTCCCACTGTCTGTGTATGCATGTGTTGGCGTGTGTACTCGCATGGCAGCAGCCCGCTAGGCTGGGACTGTGGTTGGTGATGGGGGACATTGATTTTTTTTTCTCCCCCCTCTGTTTTCTCTGGGATTTTGACAGAATCATAGCACCATGGAAACAAAGAAACTGCTTTGTGACAGAGGAAAACCTTTCATTTCAGCTGGAGTGAATGGCGGCTTGCCACTGATAACAGCATGGGTAATCACACGCACACACACACACACACACACACACACACACACACACACACACACATATATATACACAGACTTACAAAAATACACACACAGACCCATGTAAGGAACCACAAAGCACTCACATACAAGGATAAAGTATGATTGTTGCGCGTGATTATGGAAATAAATAACTCAAAGGTCCCTTTTCACTAAGCTACAGCTCAGACACACAATTACAGATATTATCAGCCTCTGCAGGAATAGATGTCAGTCAAAGGGTTATTTCTTACTCCATGTCACCAATAGAACTGTACTTATGACTAGTGTGTTGTGATGTACAGATCTTATTTATCAGAAGAAACTCCCTTTGTGTAGGCTAATTTGGAATCATTTAGCACATGTCATCCTACACAGTTATAGTATTTCATTGAGCCTATTTTATTGGAACATTCATTTGGTAATGAGTACGACTGAACAAAGGGTCACACACTTTCTGTACTATACTGTACTTTTCAAGTGTGTCCTCCCAACGGACAATTACAACCCTTAATCTGTCCATAAAATGTGGCATTCAATCACATAAATAACAAAGGGTTTGACTTATTGATTTTTTAAAAATGTTTTTGTGTTAATCCTGTCATAACTGAAAATACAGGCCTGTTTTCTTGATGTATTTAGGAACATAACCGATGTAAATAAACCTTTAACAGCATCATAAAACCTTAATCAAATACAGTACGTCGTATTTCTTTGTGTCAATTCATCTGAGAGTGATGGCTGGTTTGGATTTTTCTTCTGACCCTTTTGTTTAGTCTGCGGATTCTAACATTGAATCACTCCAAGTAAGAGCACAATCAGCTATAAACCCAACATATAACTGTGTTATCGAAGAACAGGTTGGTTACAGTCCCTTTAGACAATTTTTGCTTTATCGTTTAAAGCTTCCTGTAATCTAACAACGCATCTGGAAAAACAACATCCTAATAGATAGTGTGCAATATGAACAGTGAAAGTCCAGAGTCAGATTGCTCTTCATTAAACGATTTGACCCCAAAATATTAGATTTCAGAGATTCTATTGCATTTAGCATCTTTTCTATCATTATTGAGATGACGAGGGATCAAATCGATTCTGTGTCAAATTAACTTGAAGAACACCAGACTGCCAGCCTTTCTTTGTGTGCATGTATCTGTGTGTGTTTCCAGATGTGTTTAGGTGCACTTTAATGAAATAAATGTCTATGTGCAGGTATCTGTGTCATCATATACAGTTGACTGTGAGTGTGCAGTGTGTGTGCAGTGTGTGTGTGTGTGTGGGTGTGTGTGTGTGTGTTTGTGTGTAGCGTGTGTGCAGTGTGTGTGCAGCGTGTGCACGCGTGCATGTGCTGCAGTATGCTGTGTTTGTCTCTATTGAGCTGTTGGTGTAATCCGAACAGCTCTACTGAGAGGCTCCTAACCTGAACCAGAACAGACGGACAGCGGTCAGTGGTCAATGAGAACGGAAAGTTTGAGAGACAATCTGCTCTAAAAACATAACTCTCCCTTCTGAGGTAACAGAAGCTGTAAGCTCATTGGTTAGAGGGTGCCTCCACCATCATGGTTGCCTCTTGAGAAAAGGCTTTGGGGAGTTGAGCCACCCGTTACAGCTCAGTGATGATCACACCAGCTGCAGTAAGGAGTGGATTTATACAACTGACTGAATGGAAGAGTGTGACTGAAATTATTTGCAAACTTTCTTTGGATGATCTAAAAGCTCATTCAAAGGGATATGCGATTTGCACTTCATATAATAAAACTATACCTTAAGAACATTCTGATGGTCATTTTGATTTGATTTTTCGATCCATGGGTCTGAAGCTTTGAAATAAACAGTGAAGTGTTTCAATGTAGTTGCTCAAAGATTCTCGACAGCAAACAAAACTAATTTGCATTCGTTCTTTCTAAATTAGTTGGCCGTGGGGGTTTATAAGCTTAGTTGTCATTAGTTGACAAAGTAAACATTGTTTGAAGTCGCAAAGCCTCACATTTCTATCAGTGAGAACCACATATTTTGTAACAGGCGTGCATCTAAAACAGAAAAGTAAAGAAGAGGAAATATAGGCATTTCTACTAAGGTCAAGAGGGCAACCATGTTAGTTTGGGTATGTCATTTTCTGGCTTGTCAGCAAAAAGTCCCGATTCTGATGCGTGTAGCATGCTGCATTCTTTGTTGACTTAGACCCATTCACTGTCTCGCCATAAGATAGAAAATGTGACCTTTGGGAACTATTAATTTAAACATTTTCTATTCTACAATTCTACATTTTTTTCACGCAAATTTTGTATCCAATATACAAGCTAAAATATACATGCACTTGAATTAATATACCTCATAGTTTGATGGGGAATTCTGGATTTGTCCTGAGGGAAGGTCTGCACAGCCTTTGGTGTTTTGATGTGCGTTTGCTGCATCTCTCTGCCGTGGCCTTTCGAGGATGACTCGTCTCATCCCAAGCCACTCACAGCTAAATGTCCCATCTGGTAGCATTTCCACGTTTCTCCGCCTTAAATCAATAGCAATAATTTTCCTAAGACACAGACACACACACACACACACACACACACACACAGACACAAGGACGTAGGTCTGCTTCTCTTTGTTTCAACTGCCCTTTAATTTGATTGCTGTTTGTGTGGATCTCTGTCCTCCGAGCAATTTGCTTGGAATGTGCACTTCAGTTTGAAACAGAATAAAATGCCTGTTCCTTGATGTGCACCGCATATCTTTCTCATATTCTCATCTTTCGATTACATTCTTTGATTGTTTCCACTCCAATATTGTTGATTTGTGTTCCATTCTTTGAGTGCTTCGGCTTCCCTATTAATCCATACGCCGATGTAATACTGCAAATGCACAGAAGCTGACACACACATGCACCGGTCTCCATTTTAGCTCTCTCTCGCTGCAGGTCGGACTGTGTGATGGCCGACCCTCTGCTTCGAGGTGGAACGTATCGACACAGCTTCCTTGAACATGCACGTTAACGCACAATAACGCATACACACAAATGCACACACTCTCTTTCGTTGTCTCACACGCGCAAACACACTTCGCTGGATACTGTGATTGATTCAGGACCAGGGTGATGGTGAGTGATGCTTCGTTATTAATGTATCCAAATGAGATAATTACTTAGCCCTTCTGCTCCTCCGCCAGTCGGCCAGTTAGTTAAACACGCGTCGGGGATTATGATGTCAGCCAGATTAAATGATCAATTACACGCACAGAGCAGAGTGCACACTCCCTCTCCCTCTCACTTAAAACACACACATAAACACACACACGCACACTAACACAAGCGGCGAATGAACATGTGTGGATAGTGAGCGTCTGTGTGTGTGTGTGTGTGTGTGTGTGTGTGTGTGTGTGTGTGTGTGTGTGTGTGTGTATGTGTGTGTGTGTGTGTATGTGTGTGTGTGTGTGTGTGTGTGTGTGTGTGTATACTGTATGTGTGCGTTTTGGTCAGTGGCCGGTTGGTTGGGGGCCCTGGCTTTTGACCTTGAGCTCAGGGGTCAGGCAGCAGACGGCCAGCCAGCTGGACATTTCCATCTCAAAGACCCCGAGGACCCCTCCACTCTCTCTTGTGCACACACACACACACACACACACACACACTACCTCTAAGATCCCCTCCCTCCTTTTACTTGTATCTCATTTTCCCCTGCTGTGGATGGTTGGATGGTTTATGAGTACGGAGAAGCTACAGCCATTCATTTCTCTCTAACTGAGGGTCTAATGGAGAGGTCTACGCTGGAAACCTGAGCTCTCACTGAGTAATGAGCCGCCCTTTACTGTCCAGTGTGTGTGCTTGTAGCCGTGTGTGTGTGTGTGTGTGTGTGTGTGTGTGTGCGTGTGTGTGTGTGTGCACTGCCCAGCCGGCTCTGTGTTTCCAGGCTGTGACCCTGTAAATGATGTCTCTTCTCCCCTCATCCACAGTGGCTCTTTACTGCTAATAACCTCTGATCAGATCTTAGATGGCAGAGCCCTCTACTGGGCCTGGACTACCTCCAGCCCAACAGCCTGCTAATACGCTCCAATCACCCGTGGGCTTCTCTATTGGAGGTTGATACGCAGGGATCCGCGGCGGGGACGGGTCACGCCCAGTGCCCCCCAACGTAGCAGCCCCTCCAAATCCCTGCAACTACCTTTGCCATCTTCAAAAGAGCGTAAGGGCCTGAGAGGGAGCACAGCAGCAGCAGCGGTGTGTATATGGGGGAGGGAGAGGGAGCCAGCCACTTCTCCACAGTCTAATGTAGTTAGGGCAGGGCCGATCAGTCATTCCGACCAATACTAACCATGTCGCTGGGCCTCTCCTCCCATCTTCTCCACACAGGAGCCACAGAGAGCAGCACTGTACATTTACCTGCAATTAGATTTGCCCGACTAGCTGGGAGTGATGGAAGCCCCTCAGACCCGGTGATGGCAACAATTCTTGCTCTTTGTGTGTGTATGTGTGCGTGTGTATTCCACACGTACTTATTCATACACTTGCTCATTTTTGCCTATGTATGCATTCCTGGAAGATAATGTAACGCTTAAGCAGTTTGTTTATATGTATGTAGTGTATGAGCCCTTGTTCGTGTAGGCTTGTGTGTGTGTCGGTAACATATTAAGGACCAGTGCTGCTAAGTGACAGCGCAGTAGTGTTTGCCTTGCCCTTTGCTAGGGTGGTGGATGGATAATGATTTAACCATTGAAGATTAGTGATCAGATGAATACAATGGAGAGGCTGATAGCTGCCTCTGTCTGTTTGCTCTGTCCCTACTGGGGACAAGGCTGATCACACACACACGCACACACACACACACAAACACGGTTACGTTAGTTTAATCCCTTGTCGCCGAGCTCAATGCTAAACTCTATGTAAGCATGCACACGACACAGGAGCACCTTAACTAGAGGGAGGGCTCAACTGTGTGTGTGTGTGTGTGTGTGTGTGTGTGTGTGTGTGTGTGTGTGTGTGTGTGTGCGTGTGTGTGTGTGCGTGTGTATGTGCGCGTGTACGTGCGACTGTGTGAACCTGTGCTGTGTAAACACGCCTGCAGTTTCGGAGGGAGGCTCTCTGCTTCGTCAGAATGCACACACACAGATTTCGTTCCCTCGTCCCTGAACCCACCCCACGCCCCACCCCCCTCTCCTTTCCTTTCCTCTCCCCTCTCCTCTCCTTTCCTCTCCAATCGCTTATTTCTTCCCCTCCAACCTCCCCCCTTAGCCCCCCGTGTTTCTCCGTGATTTACAGCTCCTGGCCCCTCCCCACACCTCGGCAGCACATTAAGAGCATTTAAACTGTGGCCGTTACTAAACAGTGGTCTTTATGGAGCCGGTCCACACATCTAAAGCCCATTACAGCTACATCAAAGCTGGATAACAATGACTAATGAACAATAGATATCATGAGAGACCGGGCCAAATCAGTATTCACTGTTACCGAGACGGTGTGTGAATGTGTGTGAGGGGCAATCATAGCTCCATTCATTTTTTTCTCTCGCTATGTGTGTCTGTTTGTGTGTCTACAGTGTGTGCACTGATTACCAGGGTTTTAGTTGTGTAGGAGCTGGCCTGTGATTGAACTTTTGTTTATGTCTATTTCTGTGAATGCAGGGATCTTTATAAGGCACACGTATGTGCATATGCTGCTTTCTATTGCTGACTGGGAGTTGCAACTATGACTTTGCCTATTTCTACGCCGATATTTACTGTTATAATCACCAAACAGTGGGATACAGTCGAACTCCAACAGGCAGCCTTAGCGCTGCTGCACTCTACCTGTTGACCTAAAAAGGACCGCCCTCCTCCCCTCCCTTGTTGAGGCGTGTAGCCTGTATGAGTGCAGAGGTATGAGAATGTGGAAGTGGCGTCCGTAATCCCATAATGGCAGGTACATGATGACAGGGGGAACCTATGTAATCCTCTGTTAGATGCAGCTATCATTGTCCTTTACTGCTGCCACTTTCCCTACTAATCCCTCCATCTGCCCCCCACATCCCCCACCCCACCAACATAACCCCCAAACACACACACTGAAACACACCTGTGTGTATTGTGCTCACCACATCATGCATGATTTATCATGATTGATGCATACTTGTACTTTGCACAAGATAAATGCACACAACTAAATACACTGATAGTCTAGTTCCACATGTTGTCAAGACCCACAAACTCATCCGCACTGATTTAAATGATAAGACATGAAATACCCAATATTTTTCCAGAAAACGTTAGGGTGAAGACACATACTAATACAGCTGAAGAGACAATAGGTGATGCCAGATGACAAATTGGACATTTGGAGAAGTGGGAATCAATCAAAGTAAAAGATACTGCTGCCATCTGTGTAATGCTGGACTCCAATTTCACGCTAGAAATTCTTTGTAATTTCACTTTTTTATCAAGGTTATTAACTGAAACCTCATTGTGTTTACTATATGCTCATAAACAAACAGAAAAAGAATATTCCACTGTCATCAAACTTAACCACTTCCACTGTGGACCATTATATTAAAACATGTATTGGTAACACATAACCTCATAAATCGTTTGGCCTCTGATTGGCTGATGTTCAAATATTGACATTAACGTGAAGCATACTTTTTTTTTTTTATCATTTCCCAACAATACATTTCCTTAGAAAGGTGTCTATGTATGTCTGAAATGTTGAATGAATTAAAGGAAATGTTCCAGGTGTAAATATATAAAGTTGTATATGGCTAGAAGAAGTTCCCCTGTGTGTAAAGGTTTAGAAACACCTTATAGCACACTTTTTATCAATGAAGTAGTGTTCCTTCTTAGACACATAACACTCATGCTAGCAGAGACGTATTGTAATGGTAAGCTTGACCTAGCCACTGAGCACCTTGTTAAATCTGCACACACTGTGCGCGGCGCACACATCACTTTGTACATGTGGAAGCCAATCACAAAGTATAACGCTTCCTATGGTGCTATAGGCTGAAAGGATCTTCACTGGTCAAGAGGGACCCTCCTATTAAAGTGAGCTTGTGAGCATTTCACCTCATGTAACACTATACACTAGTGTACATGGGTCAAATCAGTCATCACCTCTATTTATTTTAGATCTATAGCTTTTGTAAAACGTCCCCTTTCTTTGAATCTTGTAAGAGTAAACATAACAAATAAAAGCAACTGGAAACTAAAGACGCTCTTGCAATGGGATTACACCAACAGCGATGCCTAATCGGACCAGGGCCGTAAAATAGGGGGGCTAATGGCTCCCCCCCCCCCCCCCCCCCCCCCCATTTCCCTCCTCCCTACTTCGAGCTTCCTTGTCGAACCACACCCATCATAGAACTCAGACTTCATTTTGATCTCAACTACACACCTCGTGAGGTTCGTGACTCCCTCTTGCACAGTTGTGACACTATGCAGACTGGTCTCCTATAAATGGCGCTCCCACGATGCTCCAGCACAGATTGTGTTTCGAGGGGAAACTTATTATCCCCATGAGTTAAATTAGTTTTTTGGTGAACACAAGACTTTCACTGGAGACCATTGTTTGTGTCCCCCAGCGAAAACAAAAGTCAACGTTCACTTATCTAAATGTATGTCTGTTACTTATTAATAGCTTCACAAACATAACAAAAGTACTTTTTTTTTTTTTTTTTAAATCAAACCAAAATGTTTTTGTTTTTTTTACGAAACATAACCAACTACTTTTGTTATCGCTTTGTTTGTTGAATTTACAGCATTCAACACATGTTTAAAGGGCTAACTAGGAGAAAAAAGGTTTCCCTCAAAACATAATTCAGAAGGCAGTTGTGAAGGACACACGGTTGCACAGGAACAAAATATGTCCACAGACAGAAAGATAAACAAAGTACTCAAAACCCCTTCTACAGTGAGTCTACAGTTCTACAGTGAGTGTCTACAGGACCACATTTTGCCACGAGGACTCAAAAACTAAACATTTGCCCATTTTGTGGCTGCAACTATTACAAATAATTTTCTTTAGTTCTGGCATAGACATGAGCATTGCTCCTTATCGTTTCATTTGGAACATGGCTGACTTGGTAGAAGGAAGTTGATGGTTTGTAGAGACATTAAAAAGTAGATACGCAACAAATCTGTCACAACCCAAATTCAATAAATTACATTTCAAATCAAGCTCATTACATTCTCAAATGCCTTAAATCCTACCTTCTGTTATTATCATCTCACATACATGCTGTACATAAACACGCAAATATAAACATGGGCAAACTCCATCTGCTAAGGACTGATCTAAAGATCCAGAGCAGCCACTAAATTAATTTTGTAGTGATGTTGTCTGCATTGCACAAGCTCTGGAGTGCATCAAACCATGTTGCAGTGGTATGAACAAACAAAAAGATAACACTTCCACCCATTTCAGATTTGAAAAAGAATTGATAACAATTGATTTTGTTCAAGAATAAAGTCAATGTGAGGTGGATGATGTATGTGCAAAACATGGTCTTCAGAAGCAAAGCACCCACCATCTTTATCTACCTTATAGCCCTGTCCCCAGTGTGTACCTGCCAGCGCAATGACCACGGGGCCCTCGGGCCGAGAGGTCACCGACCCTTCACCCTTGACCCCCTCAGCTGGTCAAACCCCAACCCTGGAACAGATGGATAACGGACTCCATGCTTTATCTCCTCCTGACTACAATCTCCTTCTCCCTGTTATTTTAAATCAAGGCTGAATAATGTTCTGTTAGCCACATGGCTTTTATTACATCAAATAATTATTTATTTCTTACTGCAATGGAACTTTTATTTCAGCTTGTTTTTATTTTTTTCTTGGCTCCCTAAGTTTTTCATTGTTTTTGAATGTCCTCTCGAATTGCTGTGTTGCTGAAAAATGTAATTTAAATAAACTTGCCACCGCCTTTCCTTTCCCCTCTTGATGCCCTGCCTCTCGTTTCCTTCATCGTCTGCTCTTGATTGCCTAATCAGATCCAATCCCGTATTCACCTATTCTCCCATTTCTGTGTGCGTTGCCATTCTTCTTTCCCCCAGCTACACTCCTCCCCTGTAATTTTACCCCCTCACTTATTCTACATTTACTACTTTTCATTCTCTCTCTCTATGCATCCTCGCCCAGGTGCTTACAGTGTATTCATCAGCTGTTACTCTCCTCTAGGCTTTGTGGTCTTTTAGTGAGATCATGACCAACAGAGAGAACCATGCTTGAAAATGCTGCAGTTTGTGAATCAAATCATAAGACATGGGAATCCATAAACAATTTGGTTATTTATTTCACATTACCCAATATTCATTGAATCATTTCTAGTGCTGACTTGTCTTGTGTTTGCCAAATGGTTAATGTTAAAATGAACTAAATGATTTCAGTCTTCAGTTTTGAGCAAAAGTCAAAGGGGAAATACTTTCACAAAACCTCCATAACAGACACATTAAATCAACTACAGATTAAATATTAATTGTAACATATAAATTGTTTAGTGCTGCAATGATATACTTTGTGATTGTGTGGGTGGATTCATTTCACTAGTACAAATGTGATGTGGAATGAGGCTGAGGCAGCGAGGCACCATCAACATCCCCCTGCATCCCTAAATGTATATTTTATAAAGAAAAAAATGTTTTAGTTACATCTTGATAATAGTCCAGTGTTTCCTCTCACTCCTCTCTCTGTGTGTGTGTACGTGTGTGTACGTGTGTCTGTGTGTGTGTGTGTGTGTGTGTGTGTGTGTGTGTGTGTGTGTGTGTGTGTGTTAATATATGAGATCATTATACACATTTATGCTGCAAAGGAGCCTCTCGTGCCAAAGGGGCTGACGCTCAGGCGGATCGAACCTTTCGATTGATACTGAAACAATTTGCATACTGATTCTCTTTCAGTGCGCACGGATCCATAACAACACCGGCCAGCTATTCAAATGCGCTTGCATCGAGAAAAGTAAGGAGAGAAGCACGGCACGGCAGCAGGAAAAGGGAGGCTTTTTGCGGGACGGATAATTTGCGATTGGAAATAGAGACGCGTGCGGCTTCTAAGGATGTTTACCTCCGCCAGGATTTGGGTCTCTGTCAGCTGTGGGGGGAAAGCTGGAAGCCCGAAGAGCCGGAGGAGCTGGAGGACGAGGGAGAGGGTGGGACGGGGAAAACACACACGGACGAGACGCACGGATGCGAGCTCATCCTCTGGTTTTTTGCAACTTGGGAGTTCATGTGCGTTGATGTTCGACCTCTGTGGTTCTGTGCGCGGCTGTATGGGGCTGAGCTGGGAGGCTGTCACCAATGCATGACAAAATGGGATCCTGCGGTAAAGTCGGGGACTACAGTGTGAGTGTCTTTGCGCGTGTGCGCTTTGTCCGTGCGCGTGTGTGTCGCAGAAGAAGAGGAGCTTAAACGCAAACATTTTGCACCCTGGCACCCTGTTGAGAAGAGTCCTGGGCAAAAGAGTGCGGTCCAAGTCTGACGCACAGTCTCTCTCTCTCTCTTTCTCACACACACACACACACACTCACACACACACACACACACACGCACGCACGCACACACACACACACACACACACACACACACACACACACACTTAACAGCTGCGACACATTTCCACCTGTAATATCTGCATGCTGGCATCGCTTATTGCCAAACATTTCGGAGCTTTCTTAATTAAAGTGTCGGCACCAGTAAATGCTGTTATAAAAATGCTGTGTCAAGACCACATTGGATATTATTATACTTATTGATTGTCTGCACAATGCAGCTCTTTGTATAGAGCCATGTTGTGGTATTTTAGATGCGAACTTTATTTACAATTGCCGTTTCACTGACACATAAGCAAAACAACAAAGTTATTCCTAATAATAGCTGATTAATTATGCTGAATTATAGCTGTGCGCACGCACACATATATTTACAGTATAGCCTCAGATGTATCTGTTTTGGAAAATGAAAAAATCATCTCATTTCAAAAGCATTTATATGCAAAGAGTAACGTTTCTCTTGAGAGATCAGCTTGTGGTGAATGTAGATGCAGAGACAACGATCCACTGAAAACATGTCACTTATTAGAAATATGTTCCCACGCGCTCCTTGTTATCGATAAATGTGCATCTTATTTGGCTCAGTGCAAAACAAATGTGTTAAAGAATCCTTAATTATCAGGGCCAAAATATACATTATGATATATTCATACAGGGAGGTAATGATTTGCAGTTTGCGTTTACAAATATATATTTATATAAACTGCTACATCTGAGAGAACATTGTGTAGAAATTGATCTTTCGTCAATTGGCATAAATGTTATCCTTGTAAATTCCCTAAACTTCATTTTTTCAGAGCCATGTTAATATTATATATCTAAAAGTATGATCCTTTATTTTGTTAAAAAGATGGCGAAAAAACAAAGCAGATAAATTAGATTAACAATACAATATATTAGCATCAAACTACATTTCTAGTAATGTCAACTGAAATTTGGTGGAACCTTTTAAATTTCCCCAAACAGATTATTGATGCTCATAAAGTCTCGCTGTGCTTGAATGAGGAGTCATCTGGATTTGAAGTGCACATTTTGAGCATCACGGTGGGGCAGGTTTGGCTATCGTTAACACGGTTTTGTTGTCATAATTGGAGTCTCAAAGTTACAGGGAGTAATTGGGCGGCATATGGAAACCTTAATGTAACGTGATGCCTTATTAATTTCACATGAGTGCACGAATCAGAACAAGTGACGCGGAATAACACGAGGGAAGAGGCCGTTGATTTACCCCTGAGCAAGGCAGCAGGTCCGGCATCTGCTGCTCGTCCATGATGGCATTTATATTAATTGGGGAAATAAGGGGCGAAAAAAGTAAATTCCTTAATCAAGGGCGAGACAAATCAAGTGGATTTATTATTACTTTTTGTTGTTGTTCCTGTTTGGTTACATGTTTATACTCACACATTTAGACCAGTTCGTCTTGAAAGCTCTAATGTGGGATTTAAAACTGTAGCCGCTTCAGAAGAAGACGAGCTCTCTTTAGCTCTTATTGAATTATTGGCTTGTCGCTGCTAACTGGTTGTTGGTGAGGTTCAAATTGTGTTTAATTTATTTTTTATTCACAATGCTTACTTTTTTACTCTACTGTTTTCGCCTCAGAATAAAGTAAAATACATTTAAACAACCCCATCTGCATAGCTTTAATACTAATTTAGTTTAAATGGACGAATGTTTTTTTCTTCTTTCGGATATAGCTCATTTAAATAATCGCCTTACTTAAAACTATATTTATAACCCACGAATGCCTAAAATGCCACAAGTAAAGTATGTATAAAAGCGTATATTTTTAAGTTTGTTTATTCTAACAAATCAAAGGCCTTAGCCTGTGTTCCTCCAGGAATTATAATTGTATTCGGTATTGATTGGCGCGGTGTGGTGTTTCAAGGCCTATACTTCAAATATGCTGTAAAAGCCAGCCACAAACACTGCAATGCCCATTTAAAGAGAAGAGCGTATACATATGGAGGCATTTCATATCTGCTCAGATATTTTAAGATGTAACATATCTGTAATTTCTACATTTCCAACATTCTTGATTTTTGGGAGGATTTGAGGGAACAAAATCAATATTTACGGTTCACGGGAAATAAAAGGTGAATCAATAAATCCGTTTGTGGGTTCAAAAGGATAAAACAAAAGCGATGTGATTTATAAAAGAAAATAAAAAGGCTAATTCAGTTTCCCCATGCATGCGCCCTTATATCATATCGGTTCCTCCGTCAATAATGACCATACAGGCAGAATTCAAGTAGCCTCATTTATAAAAATGTTGTTTCACCAGATGCCATTTAGCAGTGGCTTATTCCTAAACAAGATGTAATCGTCATTTTGAACATCTATAACGCTTGCAACGCTGTGTCACTTTGGAGAGCTGCCGAAATATTGATCCACGGTCCTCTCCGCGATGCATTATGTTGTTTCTGCTCCGATATGCTGCCATGGGCTTCAAGGGAACGATATCCCTGATTAATAATCATTGCGAATCCTGTCAGTAATTGGCACAGTGCCTTCAGGTGCCCTTTAACATGGCACAGACTTCTCAGTTTCATATAAAGCTTCATGATGGGGAACAAAATGAAAGAATGCATTTTTTTTGTCCCTCCAAACTCGTCTGCATATCCAAATCTGCACTACTTTGTTGGCCCGTGACACCGTTTTCCTTTGTACCAATTGAATTGAATCCGCTTGAAATGTATCCTCTTTCAGAAGGTGTTCAGATAACCACGAGCCTTGTATTCTCTGCAAAGCAAATGTCACCGGCTCGTATAGGGCCATGCAGGCCTATCTCGGCACAATGGCCATAGAGAGCCAACACACATAAACACACAGCTCAGGTCGTGCAGACAAGGCAGGAGCATATCGATCCGCATGAGAATGTGTAGATGAGGTTTGCTGCCATGTAAGGCCAAACCGTGGCCTTTCATATGCCTCTGTCTTTCCTCATCTTGTCTCCGAGTGTGCAGCGAAATCTAAACAGAATAAATTGGCCGGAAAAAAAGGGGATATTTTCAGAAAGATAGTTTCATGGAAAATGGTTTGATTTAATTGTATTGAATAAAGTAAAACAGTAGATATAGTCTGTTAGATTAGAAATATATTGTTTATAAATCGGATTCAATTCAAATTAATTTAAAATGGTCCCCATGTCATGAAGCCTGATATACCTGATTTAAAATAAATATGTAATTCACCGTGTGTTTGGTTCCCTGTTGTCAGCCCTATTTGCCTGCCTCCAAAGTCTATTATGTCCACAGGACTACACGGTTGGACAGCCACACTTCGAGGAATTAGTGCTCTTTTGTCTCGACACACGTCACACACACGCCGTTGACATTGACTTCACATCAGAGACAGTTTAACTTCTTCTCTTTTTTTTCTTTTCTTTTATTTAACTCGTTCAACCGAGCGCCGGGTCCATTGTGGGCACCCTGACAGATGCGGGGCCCCTAGCAGGTCCAGGACAGGGAAAAGTCTGAAAGGTTAATCTGTCCCCCCGCAGATGTTGGCTTTGGGAGTCTTGAAGCGTCACCTTTGACATGTCCCTCATTCAGCGGGGGGTCCAGCAGGACACTGACCGCTGCAAGCTGTCACCTCGGCCGGCTGAGGACGCCCTGCGCTACCGCTCTATTAGGCTAAACGGCCCCTGACGTGTGAGCACGGGCGGGCTTCTGTCCGGCTGCAGGTTTGGGGAGTTTGACACTCGAGCAGTATTATGCACTACAACAACACGGGGACACCGGGCGTGTTATGTGTCAGTCAGCATGTCATTTCTTCCACGGCCTTGCATAGGGAAGCTTTCATGTGTGTCAGTGAGTGTACGTGTGCAATTGTATTATTTTGAAGTTCCTGTCGACAAAAATAAATGTTCTCTTATTTTATTAAATTACATGTTGGCGTTTTATTTCTATAATGTCACTGTGATCCAGCTAATGTTTGCACTTTTAATTATTCTCAAAAGTTAGGGATTGAATATGCATGTGTCCATCTGCAAATAGGACAAGCACACACACACACACACACACACACACTGCTGGGCTTGGTTCGTTAAGCCTAATGGTTGAACAAAAGACACATCTGCTCATCTTTTTCTATCAAAAGAGAAGGTACGACTGTCTTCTTCGTTTGGTTAAACCGCCACATATTTGGCAATGGGACGGGACGGGACGGGACGGGGGGGGGGGGGGAGCTGAAGTAGCCTGATAATGAAATAATGGATCCACAACTTTATTAGCAAACCTTTAGCTGCATATTAAGTCAGTATGCTTTGTTGTAATGTCGGGAGCCTAATTTCATGTATTCGTGCGAAGAATTAAGTGTGTTTTAATTGGATGTTTGGAGGTTTCGAATCTCAGACCTCACTAGTTAAAAATCAACTCCAAATGAACCCGGAAGTTTACTTAATAATTTAAGGAGGACCATAATGAATGGGACATTTTCCAAACAACAAATAGCAATCAAACGTTAGGCGCTGCATCCATTCCATTTATATTGGTGGATACTGTCATGATTTTATCAGAGATCGGTCTATTTGCATTTTTTACATTTCAGTAAAGGCTGGATATGGGTTATAGGGGAGAATAGCGTTAAGCAGGTGGTTAGATACCTCCCTTCCTTAATAAGGTAGCTGACGTCACAGCTATGGGGCTGTGTGTGTGCGCGCGTGTGCGTTTGAGAGAGAGAGAGAGAGAGAAAGAGAGAGAGCGAGAAAGAGAGAGAGAGAGTATGGGAGGAGATGGGTGTTCCCAATGCGCATGTGTAGCCAGTGATCTGTGCTGCGGTGGAAAAGGGGTTGGAGACACACAACTAAAGAGATGGCGCGGCACCCGACCGGAGCGCAAGGACAGCTGGTTGGCGGTGGGGGGGCTTGAATTATAAAGAGAATCAGAAAACAGAAAAAATAATAATAAACAAAAACAACGACAACGAAAAGATCAAGAAAAAAACGGGATTCGGGAAAAGGATTTCCATTCTGCAAAACAGCGTCAACGAGGTAGGAGAATATATATGTGACTATACGGACAGAGAGGAGGCAATAGCAAAGGAGGCTCCGGCAAGAGGAAGAAAAATCAACAAACAAAACGATTTAACTTTACTGGACGTGAGGACTTCTGGACATCACTGCGGTGGATCAGATAGATGGTTTGTCCACAGCGCTGCCCGGATCATGAACGCACAACTGTCGATGGATATTGGCGACCTGCACGGAATGAGCCATGAGTCCGTGGGTCACGGAGATCTGCTGAGTGGCCACAGTCCGCATGCCCGTCCGAGCCCCCGGGGTCTAAGCCACCGCGCCATGGGCATGGCCACCCTGCTGGACGGCGGAGACTATCACCCCGGTCACCACGGACACTTGCACCCAGCCATCAGCATGTGTGAAGCCCCCCCAGGCATGAGTGCGAGCAGCACTTACACAACCCTAACTCCCCTGCAGTCCTTACCCCCAATCTCCACCGTGTCCGACAAGTTTCCTCCCCATCACCACCACCACCACCATCCCCATCATCCTCACCATCATCCCCACCAGAGGATCCCCGGAAATGTCAGCGGAAGCTTCACGTTGATGCGAGAGGACCGGAGTCTGGCGCCCATGAACAGTCTGTATCCCGCATATCATCACAAAGATCCCTGCATGGGCCAGAGCCTCTCCCCGTTGTCTGGCTCCGGTCTGGCCAGCATACACACATCCCAAGCCGGCATCCCCCCCTACGCTCATCCCGGTGCCGCCATGCCTGGTGAGAAGATGCTCACTCCCAGCGGGTTTGAGGCTCACCACCCGGCTATGCTCGGCAGACACACGGAGCAGCACATGAGCTCCTCGGCGGGCATGGTACAAATCAACGGCCTCCACCACCACCACCACCCGCACGCCCACGTTGGTGCGCAGGGGCACGGCCAGGGGCTGGGGAACAGCCGGGAGCAGGCCTCCGGGCCGGGGCAGCAAGGGGGCTGCGGTGGAGGGGGTGGTGTTTCTGGGGGCCAGATGGAGGAGGTGAATACCAAAGAGGTGGCGCAGAGGATCACCACAGAGCTGAAGCGCTACAGCATCCCTCAGGCCATCTTTGCCCAGCGGGTCCTGTGCAGGTCCCAGGGGACCCTGTCCGACCTGCTGAGAAACCCCAAACCGTGGTCCAAACTCAAGTCCGGTAGAGAGACGTTCCGCCGCATGTGGAAGTGGCTGCAGGAGCCTGAGTTCCAACGCATGAGTTCACTCAGGCTCGCAGGTGAGCGAAGCCTCGGTAAAGCCCCCTTTTTGTTTTGATCTTCTCAATGTGTTGCCGAGAGAAACAGAGCTCACATGTTTAATCAGCTCAGAGGAGCAGATCCCGATATTGAGCAGTGGCGGTGGGGACTAAAACTGATGTTGTGTGTTTTTAATATAACAAAGAGAAAAAAACTAAACATGTTCCAGCAGTATAATGTAAAGTCACATCAGGGTAGCATTCAGGACAAATTCCCGAGGTTGTTAGTTGTTTAGCAAAATAACGTTTACAACACAATGTCTCCATAAATGACACCTTTATGAAAGATGCTGTGTGTCAAATGTTTTTTAGATGCAAGCAGGAACGAGGCCATGCCTTATGATTTTGTAGAACTGACGTCCATGGTTTCTGGTTAGAGGCTCTGTTGAATGGTCAAATCCAACATTCGTGTGTTTAACAATATGCCAAGAAGCTAAAGTTGAAAAGAGATCTACCAAGCGGGTGCTCGTGCACCGACACGAGTCGCCTGATATCAATACGCATCCCTTTTCTGTCTCTACACTGATTTTGGGGTAGTGTGAAACAAGTGCTCATGTCATTTTACCTCGAAGTATCGACCGCTGGACTGTGTGCGTAAGCTGATCCTTCGCTCAGAAATCGTTAGGAATGTGTTTATTTTGGTGTAAATGCGACCCATCAGACTTTTTGGTGATGCCCTTGTAAACAGAGCGAGAGAGAGAGTGTGTGTGTGGGTGTGGGTGCATAGGAGAGTGTGTGATAAACTACATTTAAAAGCTGAAGTCATGCATTATTTAGTCTGTGAAATGTGCTTTGCCTTTTACTTTGTTAATATTATAGGCCTTCGTTTCAGAATAGAAGAGAGTGCGTGTGTTTATGTTTGGGTCGTAAACTAACCCCGACTTGACTGAGGTTGCTCTAATTAACTGATAGACCTCTGTATTAATTTGTCCCTGAGGTATACACACGAGTCAATTAGGGCGCGCATTGAGGCCCAAATCGCACGTGCGCGTTCACACACCCAATGGATTTTTGTTCTTACATTGGGCACAATCAATGACCTACAAATGCGCTTTTTGGCTTTTTGAAAAGTGAGGCTGCGGCCACATGGAAAGTGCGTGATTTTGCGTACGTGTGTGTACGTGCATGCTCGTGTGTGTGCACGTCAGTGTAATCGCAATTGATTACTTTTCAGTTTTCCCATCTGCTGCTGCTATGTGTGCTTGTGTGTGTGTGGGCGTGAGGTGAGTGTGCGTGTAGGTGTGTGTGTGTGTGTGTGTGTGTGTGTGTGTGTGTCTGTGTCTGTTGGTTGAAGAGGAGATTTAATCACTCATTTTTGCAAATTAGTTTTAAAGAAAGATGGTTTTGTATTTGATCATCACAGCCTGATGATCAAATACTATTTTGCTATTTCAGTTACCTATTGATTCGTATTGATGATGGTTTGGATCAGGGAAGATACATTTATACTGGCTATACTGGGAAAACAAATGTCTGCTTGAGTTGTGTTCATTAATTTTTCCTATTCACTTTTCCTTGAGCATGTCTTGTTTTATCAGAACTTTTTTTATAAGAAAAGAAAAAAACATGAATAAAAATGACAAGCTTCTCTTGAGCACAAAATAAAAATATAACAGTAGAGATTTTCTTGGAAAACACCACCAAAAAAAGATTGGGAGATGAGCAATTCTTTACAGCTATAAACTAAATTAATTTGTAGAGAATAGGCTGAGCGCCATTTTATTGATCCGTTCGTCGCGAGGTGAATATGGGATCGTGTGCTGAAGTAGATGTGATATACTTATTGATTTTAGGCTTCTGAAATTAATCTCGGGCCTTTTCTCCCTTTCCCACATATTCAATTGCATCTGAATGTTCTTGAATATATAAAAAATAGAACAGAATCGAATATGATAGAAACGGCTTGTATGTGGGCAGGTATGATTTGGCACGAGACAGAATTAATTAATTCAGAAACGAGAGATCAATTTTAACTTAGTTAATCAGTTGTAATTGCAGACACACTGTTGGTTGATTCTGTCATTCTTACTGGTGCTTTTATACATTTGAAGTGACTATTACCGGCTTACAGTAAATCAGAATACGACAACACATTCTCGCTCGAAACATAAGAGGGTTGAATATTTGCAGCACAGAGGTCTGTTTGTTGTTCTCGGGCTCTCTGTGTGAGATTATGAAATGCAGGACTGTCGTCACACTGTGTCTGTAGGCCCAGTGTGGGCAGTCTGTTTGAGTGTGTGGAGTTATCTGTGTGTTTGTAATGATTAGCTGGGAGCAGCAGCAGTGTGTGTGTGTGTGTGTGTGTGTGTGTGTGTGTACGTGTGTGTGTGATTAGCGTGATAACGAGGCCGCTGTCATGTCCCTCTGGTCCTGGGAAAGCTCCCTCTCTGGCAGGGCCTCCTTTGCCGGGGCCGGGCCGCTCCGTGGCGGCTCCTGCTGTCTGCGTGGCCTTCACTGCTGCTGATTTATAGCAGCCCTTACACGAGGAGCTCCGGCTCTCTGTTAATATTTACCAACACTGGAGACACCGGGCTGCCCCAACTCACAATTATACTCGTTTATGGTCGCTGCACTGTACTTTACCACACACCTGAGAGCTGTTACAAAAGGTGGGATCTGCTAAATCAGCTTCGACTAGACTGATTTAATACATATGTTTAATTGTATTTAGCTCTCTAATAAAGCGTACTGTGTACTGCTTCTTCTGACGTCAATATGAAAGACATGGCACATGCATTACATCTAAACTAAATGCGTTCTATCGCCAATATAAAATGCACTACAAATGCCAAATGTTGGTCGTTTTTAATACTCTTACAATTATTACTTTGGCAATTTTTCTCCATACTTTGTTAGCAATACTTCATTGCATTTCTTTATTTCATTTGTACATTATTGTGTTTTGAGATTTTCGATAATAAATAACTTTTATTCATCAGGCGCAAATTGCAAAATTAAACAGCACTGGTTGTAAGAATTGCTTTGCGGTTAGAATATGCCGTTCATTATTCATTTCCCCAGTGAGCCAATATTGGGCCTTGATCCAGCGGCCCACGCCTGCCCCCTCCTGGTCTCTGCAGGTCGATGAACCTCAACGTTGTCTGGCTGTGCTAGGGCTTAAACAGAGAAGAACAAAAATAGTTTCGCTGTCAAACGGATTACCAAGTTCCTCTTTCCAATTTTAGATGATCTGTAGTTCATGTTTCCACAGCTGTAGTATATTGCACGCGCCGTTGTTTTCAGCACCATGGACAGCACATTGTTCAGCAGCCTCCTGCTGTACAGCTTACAGATGCATTCTTTTAGAGGGGTGCTTCTAAGAGTACAACGTCTCAACACTTGGCCACAACATGAGAGTACTTATAGGGTAGAATTCCTGTTTTTATCCAACTCAAAAAGGACCATTTGACTGATGATAAGACATTAAATGTTGGCTGTTCAAGTTACAATATCGACAATTTAAAACCAATATTTGGTGGATTCTGGATATTTGTGGTCTTTGCTCAATTTTCTTATTAGCAATTTAAATAAAGTGTTCTCAAACGTCAAAATGAATCTTGATATTAGCATATAATTAAAGCTTAACTTGTTTTGGACCTGCATTTATGCACCAAAACAAATTATATGAGTTAGTTTGGGTCAAAATGGATTGGAAAATATCTGATATTGGTATTGATTTTTAAATAATCATATGAGTGATGAAAACAGACTTCTACGTTAAGCTGGTTTGGGGGAGAACCACATAGATAACTCATGGGTTATAGGCCATGGATTTATTGAGAATATTTTTAATCCAAGGTCAAGATGTGAAGGAGAAAAGATTATCATGTTATGTTAAGCCTGCCCTCTCTCACAAACATGCTCTCTCTTTTTCTGCCTGTCTCTCCACAGCATGTAAGCGTAAGGAACAGGACCACGGCAGAAGCGAGCGGGGGAGCGTGTCCAAGAAGCCCCGGCTGGTGTTCACAGATGTGCAGCGGCGGACGCTCCACGCCATCTTCAAGGAGAACAAGCGTCCATCCAAAGAGCTGCAGATTACCATTGCCCAACAGCTGGGCCTCGAGCTGACCACAGTCAGCAATTTCTTTATGAACGCACGCCGCCGGAGCCTCGATAAGTGGGTGGACGACGGCTCCGGTCACCCAGCCAACTCTGGGCCCAATGCCTGCACCAAAGCCTGAAGACGGACTGATTGACCAACTCTTGAACTGACTCAACCTCGGTGGAAAAGCTTTAAAACTTAAGAGAAACAAAGAGAAACTTAAAAAAAAGACCTTGAAGCAACGTTTTGCCCTTAAACCTGTACTATATTGATATTTATAGTATCCAAAGATGAAAAAAAACAAACCAAAGACTTCTTGTTTGACCTGCTTTGAAAAGTTTGTTTCAGCAACACATTTAAGTGTAACATTCTGCAAAAAGACTATAGTTTTACCCCCCCTTCACACATACTCACTGTCACTGGTCTCTAGCTTTACGACCCCCCCCCCCCCCCCCCCCCCCACCTCCCTACTCAGTATCAACCTATCATTCGCCATCCTTATCTTTAATCTGATTGGTTGGTTTTAATGATAGGTACCTATGGAGGTTTAATCAGCCTATTGGCAGTCTGATCTGCAGCTGTCCACACCCTTGAAAAACAGCCAGAAAGTGGAGCTCCGGTGGGATTGGCCAATCAACTTTAAAGACAAAGAAATCCTACAGGAGCAGCTGGATTGTTGTGCAACATTGTTTGGATCGGTGGCGGTGGACTGTCTGTCTGTCTGTCTGTCTGTCTGTCTAGCTGTATGTCTCTCTATCAAGCATTCCAGACAGACGGGGGAATGCCCATGCGTAGACTGCTAACCTAAAACCAAAGACCCAACCCTGAACCAAACCAAAAAACCCTCACCCCAACCCACATGGTAGTGCTTTCTTCCAACGTGCTGAAGCGTTGAATGATTTAAACAAGACAAACCAAAGCTTTATACACCCTGAAGCCTCTCATACAGCTTATAATTAAAAACCCACTTCACAACCTACTATGAAGTAATTTGAACAAATAGTATATTTTGTAGCTGATAATCTGAAAAGTATATTTACCCCGTTTCCTCCCTTCCCTTCTGAGATAGACTGTTAGTTAGGGTACCGCTTATGGTCCATACGACATTTTTGAGTCATATGTTCCCTAAAAATGGAAATGCTATGAGACACAAACCTGAAAATTAACTATTGTTATTTGCCTTATAGATGCCTTCTTAAATCAAACTAAATATTACAGTTACATCTTCGCAAACACTCGAGAGGATGTTCCTGTAAAATGCTCATTGTGAGTATTAATCATTACAGATGCATCCTTTCCTGTAAATCTGTTTAGCCAACGCCTACCGATTTCACTCAAGTTTATGTGTTCAAATACCAGCAGCTGGAAAACAAAGACAAATGCATCCTCTAGTGTGTTGTGTCTGGCTCTCATGCTCTCTGTGTGGTCGTGACACATTGAAGGAGACAGGCGGCCTCTGATGGTTTCCGTTTTTTGTGTCACCACTCTAATAATAAGCATTCAGCATCGCTCCGTCGTCCCCGTGCGCTTCATATACGTATTTGATTTTTATCTCCTCATCAAAGATGTTGGGTGGAGGGGATGATATCAATGATCAAATCACTTTCAGGCACTTACACAAGCAATGTCACCTCGTCACCTGAATACGAAAGCACTCCACCCTCCCCTTGCCAATCCCCAGACACCCCTCCCATCCTGCCTCCACTCTCCTGGTAATGTATGCATTTCAGCACTGGGAGGAAAGCACTACACAGGGCTGGCCCAGGGCAGCGCATCATTAAATATATTGAGCTGGCCCCTTGCCGTCATCCTCCTCATGGCCAGGGTTAGCAGCTCTACATTCATCAGAACAAGCGCTGAAGGCGAGGCGAGAGGGAGCTGCTTCTCCACCTCTGAAAGAAAAAAACCAAAAAGACGACTAAGAAACAAAAATGTGTCAAGACCTGCTGATGTTTTATAGTGTGAACCAAAGATGCTACCTCACTCAAGTTCCATACGTGATTTCTATCACTTTGATGATACCAAAGAAAACCAAAGATTTTTTCTCATTGCACGGCCTCTATGAGTGGTGTTAAAAGATGTTGTATGTCTCCCCTCCCCCATCTCCTCTCTCTCTCTCTCTCTCTCTCTTCCTTTCTTCTCCCCTTGCTCCCCCTCCCACATGCACTCACCCCATGCGCCCCTGCTATGCTTGCTCTTGCTTCATCTGTGCTCTGATTACAGCTCCATAGATAGTCATGCTGATGTAGCTATAGGCAGATATGCTGATCCAGCCATAGATACACACAAGCGGCCCTGCAGGTGCCTTTGGGGTACAGCGAACCGGCTCGCAATGTGATCCGTCTTTCTTTGTGCTTGGCAGCACGAACGACGTATTCATTTCTACCATGAAATGTAAACGCTGACATTAAAAAAATATACACTGTTTTAGTTTGATGGTTAATGTCAAAATAATCAATGTGAATTTGACAGAGTTCCCTGCTGGAGTGTCTTTTTTTCCCAGCTTTTGTTCTACTCTGCCTGCCCGGCCTCTAGTGTGTATCTATAGGTTGTTATTATTGATCCACCAAATAGGTCAGACGTCTTGACATGAACGTAGACAGACAATGTTGACTCAACTATAGGCAGACATGTTCCTGAAAGTAGAAGCAGACGTGTTGCAATCTTTCTAAAACTCCCAGGACGAGTGCCTTGCTTGAACCAAAGTGTTAAACCGCTGTTGACCTCTCACCTTTGACTCTGTGAATACCTCAGCCTGTAGAAGGGCCACTACTGAAGAAACAAGGAAAAGTTTTTTTTTTTTAATCACACCGTGGTGCTTTTGTCAGCGCAACCATGCAATGAAAACATACCAAAGGAATTTCTCTTGTCCACTTCAACAGATTAAACCAAAGGCCTTTGTTTCTCCTCCCCTGCCCCATTCTTCCCCTCCATCCCTCCTTCCCCCAAACCTCCTTGTCTCTCTGCTGTGTGTGAAGGTTCAGCACTCTGGCCGTGCATGTCTTTACCAATGTCTCTGAATACCTCATAGTAATAATTCCTTTGAGTTCTGCATTGAGACGTCTATCTGTGAGTAAGGCAGAACTCCACTCGTGTGGTAACTGTTATTGTTACTTAAAAAAGAAAAGTTGTATGATTATCTATTTTGAAGCTGTTTTTTTTTTTTTTTTTTGGCAGAAGTGCTCTGTTTCGAGTCACGGAGGACGAGTTTCAGGGTTGATGTATGAAACTTAAGGGATGAAGGGAGAAGCATATTTTTTATCAGACATTGGGTTATGCCAATATTATGATGGTAGACTATTGCTTTTACAGGGTAAAACCAACTGCTGTGATATTGTGTTCATATTTTCCCTTTTCTCTACTGTTGTGATTTTAATTTAATTGCATTTTGTAATGGTTAACCACTGCTTTAATTTATGCATTTGTAGAAACTCTAGATTTGTATATAGTAGGTTTTTTGAAAAAAAGAAAGAAAAAAAAAAAGACAGTTTTATGTTACAGCCTTATTTCCCACGCTTAGATATAAAAAGGAGTAGTTTGTATTCTTCTTCAGCTAAATCCTAGCCGGCATTTCAACGTGTGTTTTAAACACTGCCAGAAACCCAGACAGTTGATTTGCCAATGCAGACAAAGTTAAACAGGAGCTACTTTGTTGAACAGCTGGCAAAAAGCAGTGTGTACGTGTGTGTTTTTTCTATTCTTTTGACTTTTTAAAAAAAAAAAAAAAAACTGTTATTTTATGGGTATTACTGCACATCCAAAGATTTTTAAAACAAACCAAAAATTGGAGAAAAAAAAAAAAGTATAATGTTGAAAAGCACTGGCATTTGTGAGGTAGACTTGTTGAGTTTTGATTTTGCCATTCGCACGGGTATAGAATGTAGAAGGCGTAGGGCTATGTAGACAAGCTTCCTCTACCATGTGGGGAATCTCCTGTTCAAAGTACAATCTGAAGCATTTGAAACGAGGGCTGCAAGTCCCGCTCACTTTGCTGTCTCATGCACAGAGTGAGGTGGAGTGTAGGCTGGGCAGCCGGTCTGCCAGGGGCTGTGCCACGGAGCTGGGTCTGTTTTTATTGCCGTGGCACTGCCGCCTCGCTCCATCTAGTATCTGTTCTTTTGGTACGTACTCGTGTAATGACCATGAGCAAAGTCTAATAAAACTGCAAAGAACCTTACCAAGGAATCAGTGTGTGAATGTGTATGGGGACGATCACCTGCTCATTTCTGTTTTCTGTCTGTGGATGAGTGTGAGCGTGTACGTACGTGTGTGTGTGTGCGCGCGTGTGTGTGTGTGTGTGTGCAACTCAACTGTCAAGTACTGCTGAGGTTATGTGTGTGTGTCTCCATTTGCATGTGTTTCTTCACTGTGTGTCCGTCCATTGTTAAAACCTGTACGTACTGCTGGTGTGTATGCATGCGCGTGACTGACTGGTGCATATATCCCAACAGTGGGTTGGACTCCCTCTGGTTATCAGAGGCCTGACTGTTTAGTACTGCTTCATCTCTGTCATGCAGACGGCACAGTATCAGCATGCTATGCAGTCGTTATGTCACAGAATGGAGAATGTGAACTTTTTCCAGCAAAGTATACAGGTGCTTACATAACGGTTATAAAAGCCGGAGTTCAAGAGGGAATGAATGATGCAGTGTGAATCCATTTTTTCCCCTCATTTTTTCAAATGTTCTGTTATTTATTTTGTCCACAAGGAGTTCCCATATGATGGGTAGCTTGGCTACAAGTCTCATAACAATACCGCGGCGCCTAAGACAATCATCTGGATCTCTTACGCTGGGGAACTAGTTTCTCACCCGCAGAGGGGTGTCCTCCAGCTATTCATATACAAAGATGCTTGAAGGGTTTTGATAAACAAGCATATTTGTTGTCATAGACATTTAGGAATAGATTACAGTAGTAGTTCATCTTGCACTTGCATTTCAAAATGAAATCGCATTGCTCTTGTCAGCCTTGTGCTCTCGTCAACCTTGATCTCTTTCTTTTGACCTCCTTCTCAACTCACAATGCTTCTTCAGTTTTCAGTATGTGTGTGCGTGTGCATGCATGAGTGCCTGAGTGTGTGCACGTGTGTGCAAGAGAGGCAATACTGTCAGTGTTACTCTCAGATGTATAACTCTGTGTCTCATGACCTGATTTGTCATTGTTGTTTCCCAGGCTTTGCTACTGCTTTCTCAGTGCCGTGCAATATCATCTGTTGTGATTGCTAAGCAAATGAAAAAAAAAATGAAAAAAAAAAGAACGATAATTGAGAAGCAAGTGATGATGTCATCCAGCTTTTTTCAGTGTTCAAAATGTTTCAACATTTCTGTAGTCACAAAAAGTAGAAAATAAACTGTTGGTATTTCCAGCTTCTGAATCCTGGCTCTTGTTATTATTATTATGATTATTTTTTGTTGTGTTGTGTTTTGTTGTTGTGTTTTTTGGCTCAGACAGGGAAATATAATCAATAGAAGATCAAATCAGATAAGAAAGTAAAGGACAAAGACAAGCAGGCGTATGAGTCGATATATGCATGTCTTTACTTGTAAATTCTATATATAGGCCTATATAATAAATACATTATAAAAACCTTAAATTTTAATAAAATAATGGGTTTGGGAGCTCATTTCTATTCAGAACCACGGTCCAACAACTAAGGTCAATTTACTCAACATGTGATTTAATTTGCAAAAGTAGATTTTTAGAGAACTGTAAAGTCCCCAATCAGTTAATCTAAATTAAAGATCTAGTTTAGGTAAATAGTCAGAAGTAATTTGAATTCCAAGAGGCTGAAATACAAAATGATGTGACCTTTTTATATCACTTAAAAATGAGCAAAGTCATTACATCAGCAAAGTCATCTGGATCAATATTCTAGCCTTCGTATGTTTTACCTTTAGTTACACAGGATCATGAATTAATCAAGCCAAGCGGTGACATCCACACATCAATCCATGAGTAATTCCATGGATTGAACTCAGCAAAACAAGAACAAAGCACATTCAATTGATTTTTCAGTGGGATTCTTCTGTTTGTGGTGCTAAAGCCCACAAATCCATCTTTAAGTAATCCATCACCCCGAAGGTGATATGTTGTGGACTACTCTGATTGCACTGATTCAATTTGCATGTATACAGGAGAAGCAAAAATAGTGAAACTTTTGTATATCGGGCTACATTTTGTTGAATTTAAATGATTAATAGTCGAGTTTAAAGTCACATTTCTTAAACACTGAGTCAGCGGTAAATCCCTGACCCTCATCTGTCCTCTAAAAACGTCGTCAAACTTGTCAAAGTAGCCAAATTAGACCCATGCTGGGAAATAATTATTCCTTTAAGATGCAATAATAACAGAGGAACAATGTGAGATGTCTAACCTAAACGGTGAGTGACAACAATTGGCCCGTTGAATACTGTCTGAAGACAAATGTACTGCAGAAGGTATTCTGCCTTTGTCGACAAGAACGTTATATCATTTCACGTCAGTCATCCACCTTACTTGCTAAATAATGCTCATGCTTTTATTGCCTGCTACAAATCAATAGGCTTTTCTGCTAGTGTTTGTGAGCTACATGTTTGTGTGGATACGCTTTTCAGCTCTTTAAGTGGGTCAAAGTGTACGAAGTAAAGGCACTGCAGCGTGCCACATGGATGAAGGACACTTTTTTATTCATGAATGTTCTTGCCATGAATGCAGATAGTGAGGTCACAGAAAAGTGACCCAAGGGACACCGAGCACCTGGAAACATGCCTGTGCTCTTTCACCTCGATGCACTTTATTTGTCTTTCAGTCGCTGGAGTTGTTGCCGTTACCCTTCCTCTGCTCTCTCCTCCCACCCCTTCTCATTTCTACTGTATATTTCTAGTATAGAAAGATGTATGTTATAAATAATATTACTCTTGTAGTATTTTTTCCTATTTATTTTTTGCATTACTTGCATGCTGCCACTAGATGGGGCTATGACATGGAATTTTCAAGACACAGGAGTTTCTTTGTTTGAATTTTCCAACATTCACACTAAAACAAATGACACTAAAGATGAAGATTTAAGTCAAACCCACGCAGACATTTATTCAAATGAGCTTTATATCGATGCAGATCTTTCAGCTGTGAATCTGAAAATATCCCATATCTTTTTTAACCAGAAAGGGTGTTATAGCTCTCTGAGGGTTGCTACTGTTTTGTTTGTTTTGTTTAGGTGTTGCTACTGCTCCAGGATATATCTCTGTGTGACATCATCACACTAACTGCAACCACAACTGTGTTGCGGGCCTTTATTACAAACCACTGGTTCACACAACTTAAATCAAAATACAAATACACCCCTTTGTTCCAGGTTAGGCTGTGATTTGCTCATTTTAGATCTACAATTAAATTAAATTACAGTTTGGGCAGCAGGGCAAAAAGTGGCTGATCTTCACCAAGCTGCTACATACAAAGCATGTTGTTTTCAAAATGAAATTCAGCCTTGATAAATTCCTTCTACCTCAAGGTTTGCAAGGCATTTCCACCACATATGTCTGCATTGCTGCACAATATCTTTCTATGTTTTATCTTAAAGAGATACTTATTAAGTTTTACTACTTGGAACTGATTACATTAAAATACATGGGAAATAATTGTTATCATAGAATTCCACTGGCATGTCATGTTCGTCTACTGTCAGTATTGTTGTTAACCATTCAGGAACGCACCTTGAAATGTTTGAGCCCTTTGAACAATTAACTTTGTTTAGTTGTTAATTAATTTAACAACTAAACAATGGCTCTGACAGAGCCTCTTTAACATCTGACTGTCACCAAATACCATCCGATCACCCCGGACAGCAGCCTTTACTCAGCTGTTAATAGGCTCAAACCTTGAAAGGACACCACATGGTTTCTTATGGGAGTTGGTTTTGACAAATGCAGGATCTAGTAAATTATTCCTAATTTCCTTAAGTGTAGGGACCACAATGTTAAACACCGGGTGACTTTTTTCCTAAAACATAATTTTGGTGTATATCAGTGTCAGTAGACTTACACTGTAAACTGTCCTCCCTTGCATCATCTGCTGGTCGATGTCTGCATTGTTAGTGTGGACCTACATGACCCTACATTTCCTGGGTCACTTGTCTATGTTATCAGAAACAAAGGACAACTTAGTCAATTTAAAATGTATCTGACGCACAGCAAATAGTCTGGCATGCACTTGTTTTGTCATTTTGGCCCCTGCAAGGCTTTAGGTTATAGCCTTTTTTAAATGTCAGTCTATCCAAAATGTCATTTGAATTCTCTCAATTTCTCACCAAAATCAAGTCCACTCTTTAGAGTATTTGCACCGAGGTGAAAGAGACAGACATAACACACAAAAAACAACTGCAGCTGCCAAAACTGATTTGAGAAGCAGTTTCCGTGTGTCCTCATTTTGTCCTTTGCCTTTGTTCCAATCAGTTCAGAGAAACGATTAAAATAAAGAGCTCTCCCTCTGTCCTGTTTTAGCTGTACCAAAATGACAATGGGCCACAGCTTGCATTTAGCTTGAGAAGTGAGCAGGACCACTAGTTCTAGATCTATTTGTTTCACTTTAACTTCACATACTAAAGCTTACTTATACTTAGCTAAAACATAGATCTCATGGATAACTTTTTCTCGTTGGCTCAATATTAGTCTGCCATGGTTTCAAATTTGTATTTTGTGACTTACAACCCAGATACTTTTCTGTTTAATATTATCCTATGATTATTATCATTTAGATTATTATTAGTATTGTTGTTATTATTATTATTATACAAAATAAAAGACTCTCATAATGAGATACAACATAACAATGGACAGTTTACTTCAATGATATACACAAGTGAAATGATTAATTCATTTCAGATCTCAGAAAGAATCAAAAGTTAATATCTAGCTAATGCCTTTGCCAGGAACTCCTCTGAGCCAGTTAAGATTTTGGACTACAACATATACCAGCATTGTCTTGACACACACGATCTTTGGCGTCGTATAAGCCAAGCAAGCCAGAACAAAATGTTCACGACGGGGAAAAAACGAACCCTCATGTGTGCACGTGAACGCTCACCGAATTCCACTGACCAATCAGCGTCCAGATAGTAACCCGTCTCTTGTTTGTGCTGTTTCGATAACCATACGTCCATTGTCAGTACTGTCACAGAGCCGTAGAGAAACACATTCAGGTTTCATTTCCCGTCAGTCTTCAACAGACACGGTGTCCGTCTTCCCCACCAAGTTTTGGTACCACTTGTTAACTTTGTGGTTGCTATGGCTGCGAGTTCACGCGAGGCTGACCCGGCCGAAAAGGAAGTGACGATTTGGGCTGTTGTTGGGACACGTGACCAGAGCTGCGCTGATCTGTTTTGACAAGCAGCGGGGAGGGAAGTGAGGAGGGGAGGCGCGGCAGCTTGTAAGCATCACGGCTCGGAGGATTCACGGCTCCTTTCATCTGCATGTCGCCTGAATAATACCAGTATCGAGCCAGTCTCCTAGTTTCGGCAGTCAACTAGTCTGTCCGAGTTAAGTGAGTACACGCTCGCGGACAAACCGTTGTCCCCCGCAGCCACGAAGCGGAGCGGAGTCTGGCTGCTTGTTGTTGTCGGTTTGAAAAGTTTTAATGAAGATCGCAAAGGAAGTCAGCACAGGCGGCGTTCGTAACGCGAGATAGATGGCGACGAATCGAAGGCTGGCGACGGACAGAAAGTGGATCCCGTCCGCCTGATGTCACCGATTAACGATCCGCGAGAAGAATAACGCACTGAATATGCTCTCGTCTTAGCAACAACACGCACACGAACAAAATATCGAGACCGTCCGTCCGTCGTCGGTATTTTCAGCTGAGCTGTGGCTACCTGTGCTATATTAGAGATGGTCACCGGGAGACGCGGAACCAAACCGTGACGTTTAAGTTAGTTAAGGCGAGTTGTGTTCGCTAACGAGCTTAACGCTGCTGAGTTAGCGACCCCCCCCCCGGATCGTTCTGTGGCAGAGTCGTTGAGAGGAGATGGGACACCGACATGCATCGCGACGTAACTGTGGTTTAGGTGAAGGAATTCGAGACGAGTAGCCAGCTTGCTAGTTAAATTACCAGTGGTTCAGTTGGTTACTCGTTAGCAAGCCGATTGACAACTCCGTTATCCAAACGCCAAACTGTCTCTCAGCTGTCTTTGGTGTTCGTCCCCTGGACGCCACAGTGCGACTCGATGAACGCGTACAGTAGAGTGCTAACAAAGCGATGCTTTGTTGTTGGATAGGGGGGCAGCTGGCACCGACACACGGGCATCAAAGCTGATATTATTGCTGAGCTAATACAGCAGGTCTCCGTGAGAGGTTTTTTTTTTAGGGGGGTGGGGGAAGAGAAGACTGAGAAGACACCCTACAAGAGATCCTGAAGGCTACCTGATGACACTGGACAACATGAAGTCGGAGCGAGGTACGTGGAGCACCCTGAACACACACGACACACACACACACATGTGGGGAGGACTTGGTCAGTGTGTGGGCACGCTGTGCTTCAGTGAACTGACTCTGCCCATCACCTCGGGAGGAGAATCAGACCAGGGTATTGCGTAACGGCTGGTCATCCTGGTCCCCGGTTATGTGAATTAACAAAGCTTGACCCGAGTCAACGAGGACGTGTACACGCGACACACATTTTGTTTTCCTCCCCCCACCCCCTCCCGTTTCATTCCGCGTCAACGTATACCTGCAAGGATCTTCTCATAGCAAACGCTGCAGCAAGAGGTGAAACGGGGACAGAGGGGATACCCTCGTTAGTTTAATTGTTGAATACATTTATAAACAGGGATTTTCAGACTCCGTACCTTTTTTTTTTAAAAACATTTTTTTAATTTTTTTATTTTTTAATCTGTGCCCTGACACAATTAACACGGAGGTGTTGTTTTCAACTCCTTCGTCGTGCACGCTATCGTTCATTTTGTGATTGTGTGCACACAGTTGTTTGTGATCAAGGGTAACGACTGTCTTAATTGTTGTCAACAACACAATAGCACCATACTTGGAAGCAGCTAAGGGCCATTTTCCTTTGTCATGATGAGATTAGCTGCAGTCAATCAGGGGTAGTCTGTGTTGTTGCATAGGTTACGCAACTGCACTCGTGCTACTGACTGTCCGGAGTGGGGTCTTCCAGAGAGCACAATGTGTTGGTAATGGGACTCCACAAGGCACGTGTGTGCCCTACATGGGCCGATACTTTAACCCTAGGCTTGCCCTGCCGTCCCTTGACCGACCCAGACATCTGTGTGATGTATAGCAGCATAAAGGGCACACTGACTGACACTGTGTACAGTGTAATTATAGACTAATATTGCAGCACCACATGCTGGGTCTACTGTGAACAGCAACACTTCAGTTGCATGTGGTCAAATTGGTTGATTGATGACTCCAACTGGGGGATATTGAGATGATTTTACAACCGAATGCTCGGTGTGCCTGCCTTGTATCAGCCACAAAAGACAGATAAGTATTGGTCATTACTACAGTTCCTCACCCTTTTGTGGATTGTCACCATGGCAGGTTTGGTTATTCACTGTCATGTTCTAATTATGAAAGCCTGTGCCAGTAGACGCTGATCTACAGCAGTGGCTCCCTGTTTGACTGGCAGACACAATGAGGCTATTGTTATTTGGCACATGCTATTGTTCGGTTCCTGTGGTGGAGGAGAAGGCACATTTCTCCCACACACCTTCCTTGCATTGCCTCTCTCCTCTCCCTGGTCTCAAAGACAAATGGGCCGTAGTGGTGACAGAGGCGTTTTACTGAGTAGCTTGGACCACAGCAAAGTCAAATTGAGTGCATAGGAGGCAGTTTCACTGCTCTGATGCTTGATGGAGGGCTCCGAGGAGAGCCCGGCTATATTCGGTTTGAAGGGGAGAGGGGAACAAGTTCAGACATGTGCGTCTTTTCACCGAAACTCCTGCAACAAGTGTCAAAGGCTACTGCCTCCTGATCAGGTAGGTGTGACAGTCAAGCCAAGGCTTTGGGTGAGTGATGAGGTGATAGTTTCAGGGAGTACCATACCATAAGCTTTGTTCCACCTTTTAACAACTTGAGAAGAGACTGTGGGAATGGGTGATAATTAAATCCCAACATATTTAATCTGTATGTCCACAACAATGTACTCAACATGGTTAGATGTTGCCACATAAGTAGTGATGTCTTGTTACATCCCTATATTATCTTAGACATGGACAAATTGTCCTTATTGCTACATTGACTTAAAGTGTATATGTAAAACTGAAAAACAATAAAGAAGAACTGGAACCAGTTGGGAACCCTGTACCAGAATTGGTATCCAAAGACGAGCAGCATTTAGTCGAGACGGACCTCAGCTCCTGATGAAAACTAACACATCAGCAGAGTTTTCTTCATGTTCATGCAGCATCTCTTTGTGAGTCATGCTTTTGTTATAAACGTAGAAGAGGAGCACTTATGTTCTACTCAGAGGCCAAACCAGAGTCACCTGACTCCCTTTTTTTTCCGTGAGTCAGGATGGCGTGTGTGTGTGAGTGAGTACACGCGGGTGTGAGGAGACAATGAGTGTGGCGGAGAGTACGCCAACCGATTGCTACTGCCTAACAAGCGCTGTGCGGTTGGACCATGTGGCTCAACTGACAGCTTTTCCTGGTCCCATAAAGGGCAGCTATAGGAAACTCTTGACCTGTAACACCAGTCAGGGAAAACATGGCTTGCCATATCAGGTTTCAAACTGTTTCAGCTGAAGTTTTATTTGTATCCTTAAAGACATCATTTAGTTTGAGTGTGTTCCCATCTCCACATGTAGACTGGCAAAGATTGATTGAAAAACCAAACTGGAATTTTACACTATACAAATAGGCAGTTTTAGCTCAACTGTGGTCCTCTTCTCGCCCAAATCTTTGAAGGGACATTACAAGTAAAATACTTTTGTATTTGATGGTGGTATGAGGTCATATAGTGAAATATATGAGCAAAGAGCTAAGAATGGCGACTGAGTGCTTCCTCCTTTATGCCCTCAACCACAGCTCTCCTTCTCTTTCTTTAACACACACATTAAACATTGTACCGAGGGATGACTTTAGACCGAGTCATGTCGGAAAGACTCAGTCAGCTGGCAAGCCTCTGCGCTGTGCTTCTGCTCTCTGTAATGTTGTTTTGTGTTTTTGTCTGGTTGTGCTTCCTGTTTAAAGTCATTAGTCCTTCAAGGAGGAGTTGAATACTAGCTCACCCAACTTACTCCACTGCCTGCCTTCTTCCGTGTGCTCAGACAGATTACAGCTGCCCTGAGATGTCCCGGCCTAGGGTTGCAAAATTCCAGGAATATTTCCTTGCCATGGAAATTTACCGTAATTTATTGGGAATTAAAGGAAAATAACAGGCGGTATCTACTCTGTCATATGCAGATAGAAACAAACTTGTTGCCATATCATAAGACATATATTTAATTAACTTTCCAACTAACTTTTAACTACATACCATAAGACCTAGTGGTTGTGTATTTCCCCCCTGAATACGTTCACTATTAAAAGGTAAGCTTTTTTTAAATGAAATTGTACAAAATAAAAAATGTCTGCGCTTAACTTCTCTTGGAAATCTTCCGCCAATGAGTATGCACTTTTTCTTACGAAAACCCCAGATAAACCAGAGCGACACACACAGTTGTCCCGTACAGCACCTGTCTACTCCTGTGTTGTCTTTGTCTTGTCCTCGTCCGTGATTTAGCCCATGGCAGGAGGCAGCCATAACAGGTGCTTGACCCTGTTTTACTTCTCTCACACAGTTAGTCTATTTGTGTCATTTTTACCCGGTGTCTTTATCGCCTCATTAGTGTGTCTCTTTTCTGAAGGTTTTTAGACTTATTGAAGGGGCTGTTTTAAATGTTTTATTCCAACGCAAATGTTGTTTATTACCTGTAACATGTATGCCCATTGGAAACTAACACACCAGAAACGGTTTCATTGAAACCCCTAACGCTGTACTTGATTGAGAATTATTGAAACGGTTAGATCTTCTTTTTTTTTTTCTCACCTAAGGATATTCCTGTTTATGCATAAACAATGTAACATTAACTAATTTATGTCAAGATGAGCATTTCCCCATATCCCCTTTTCAATACAACACCACTGTTATTTGCTGACCCAGCTGCACTGAACATGGATATTGGACTCTCCATTGTACAGTGAGACTCAGAGCTGCTATTCGCAATGAATACCTATACTGGGAAGGCATTTAGCTGTGATTTACTATCCAACCCCCCGGAGTAATCAGCCTAAATCAATGCTGTTGTGACAGGTTTCACTGTAAGTAGCCTAGCCTTGCCTAGCCGCTATATTGGATTGGGCGTCTAGTCCTCCCAGTCCAGCAATGCTCTTACATAATGCTAGAACATTTTATTTAACACATTGACCCTTTATCAGGACAAGTGCACTGTATCGTCTATGGTCAGACATATATATATTTATTTATCTGACCATAGAGTATACAGTGCACTTGTCCTGATAAAGGGTTGATGTGTTAAATAAAATGTAAGGCTATATATAATGCTTAATCTCACCATAGTCATAGTAAGCTGTATCTATACACATAGAAAAAGCAGGTGTACACATTTAGTACAGCTATTCTGTATCAATTAACAAGCTATAGAGACACACAAAAATACACCATCCAGACTGAGTGTTGGACTGGCTAAAGCTGAAAGTAGCAACATGGGTCGCATTTCTGCAGCCAGAGTGCCACTGAGCCAGTGATGTCATTGCCGGTGTGTTCGTCACATCCTCCCGCCCCCGTGGCTCATGGTAGCCAACCAGCAGCCATCTCTGCAGGAACAGGAAGAGCCATCTGGACCTGGTGGTTTTCTCCTGGTTGGGGTGGTGTTGATGTGGGGGCATTGTCGATATCTCTTACATTTCTGTGTCTTTATTTCTGTACGTCTCCTTGTATATTAGTTTAGTTTTTCTTCGGTTATGTTTGTTCTTCATCTGAGGGTGTGAATTAAGTAGCTAAAAAGTACAAACTTTTGAGACTTCGTCTCCATGAATTCATATTTGCTGTTGAATTCTCGAGCTGCAGAAAATTAATCAATTAGTTGTCAACTATTAAATCAATGTTAAACTATTTTGATAATCAACAAATCGGTTTGAGTAATTTCAATAAAATAAAAAAAAAACAATTCCAGCTTCTCAAACGTGATTATTTTTCTTTGGATAACACTAAACAGTATTTTTCACAATTTTCTGACATTTTACAGACCAATGAATCAAGAAAAAAATCAACAGATATATAATCGTTAGTTGCAGCCCAAGTGTCATTCATAGTGCATCCTTCCTTGTCCTCTGAGAATAATCCCTGATGTGACATCAGTGCCAAATCTGTGGGACTAGCACATACTAAAACACATCTTTGTCATGCTCCCTTCCACCAGGTCTGTTATTTTTATAACCTAGAAACCATAAAGACAGCTTCTTGTTACTCTCAGCAGCGTTGGTATGTTAAGGGAATTTGTGATTGTTGTCATTCTGCAAGATTTGTAAGGAGGGAATTTAGTTTCCCTGTGAACTTGTCGTGAATCAACTTTCTCACCCATCACTACACTGGTCTTCTCTCATCGTAGCTTCCTCTCCTCTCTTTTTCTCTCCTGTCCTCTGAGTCACGTCGCATAGATTTGAGCTACTGTAACACCTCAGTACTCAACACCTCCACCACTATCTGCTGATAATATCTCGGAGAAAAAAAAACATATGGACAGAAATAGAGCTTGGCTAACTTACTATCGAAAGCACACCAAGGAAATGGGTGATAGTAGGGTCTGGCGGATATCAGTGTGCATATATTGATTGCTGGATTAAAGACATTAGACACATTAGCTCTCAGTAGTGTTCATGAAGCACAACGGAAGAAGAATGTCTCCTTAATTAATGAGGAAATTAAGAAAGTAGTTCCCTATCAGTCACTGATTTCCTTCAACTGGCTAATGTTATGATTGACCAGACATCTTTGGTTGCCAGCACTTACAATCAGGTCCATACACCAGACGGACCCACAGCACACACCTCACTGGTTTCTGTGTTCCCAATGCTGACAATGTGCTGTTGTGGTCTAGTACTAAAGGATCATAGTGACTTATTAAGATTGTAAATGTCTGCTTGAAGATTGAACAAGACAAAAAAAAGAAAGTTGGGTTGAAGAATCTGAGAAGTGTTTTCTATGGCTTAAAATCTGTGCATTCACACTGGGAGTTGTCCCTAATATTGATTAATTGATGGAAACTATTCCTCTAAACTTTAGAATCACATTTACACAAACTCCCAAGTCTCAGTTTACGGAGAGACTACCTCAGGGGCTCATTGTGGAGACGTTGAGCACATTGTTTATTAACAAGAGTGTGGGGTTAACTTAATTTGAGACTCATCACAACTATCCCCTGTCCTTTTTCTCCATTGTCTCATCTTATTGCTCTCAGGCCAACACGCCTCCAATATTGAGTGAGGCGATACCCCTTTCACCCCCAGTATTGCTTCATACCCAACAAACCAACTGCCTGTTAAACTGGGTTAATAATCTTTTTTCCTCTGTTACTCAGTTTTTTTTTTTAATGGTTAGGTTTTTTTTTCTTCTTTTTGATGTGGAAACGTATCGTTCATGAATGTGTTTTTTAAAATGTATTTAGATGTAAAGAAGTTCTAACTTTTAGTTGAACAAGTCCTTACAAACCGTAGTTCTAAAATGATAAATACATGAAAAACAATATACTGATGAAAGGTGACACACTTTTCGTGTGGCCGTCGGAGTTACGCTGCTCGGGTTGCTCAATTTGGACTCCCCTTTCTAGAAATTGGCATCGGCAGCACAGGGGAGGTCATGTTGGAAAGGGTGGCTTTTGGTTACAGAGAGAGGATGGTTTGTCCTACTGCCCTAGTGTCCTGTAGATTATATCAGTCAGCTTGCTGAACTTTAAACCGCTCTGGGAAAGATTCAGTGTCTGATGTTTCCATAATGGGAGATAGGAATTGGTCAAGGAGACTACATCTGTGCACACAGTTAAATGAAGTGGCCTACAGAGTAAAAATGGGTTGTACGTTTCCAGAACATTATTTTGGAGGGTGACATTATCATCTCTAATGTTTTCATTCTAATAAAGAAATATTAATATTGTGTTTACCTTCTTGAGAATAATATTGGGATTTGCATTCACTACTTTGTGGCATTTCTATCAAATGAAAATGTGAACGTTTGTAACTCTATGTACAATGTTATGGCTATATTAAGCAGGACTTGGTTCTAGAGACTGGATCCCCACCTTGACCAGTACTGCTGTACTCACGACACTCCAAGTTACATAACAGGTGTTAGACAATGAGTTTGCACAGGGCTCTTGCAAGAATAACAGGAGCTTAGGGGGCCCACCTGCAATACGTGCGAGTAAGGTCGAAAAGGGCACCCTGAGGCCGCTGTATCCGAACAGCAATTTTCTGGTATTGCAGGAAAGATGAGAGGAATTGTTATGAACACGTAAATGTCACACATTCACTTAAATCCTCGTTAGCCACGAGTATGCCTCCCTCATTAATTATTCATGGTAATGCTTTAAATTCTGCTTAAAATGTACAGCACATTTCTTTCAGCTTTTCTCCGCTTGACATTTACTCAGTCAAATGCTTTTCGCACCTTGAAGCTGCCCGGTGCAACCAGTCGTCCTCTTTTCACCACCAAGCAACTCATCTGAATAATGGGGACTTTAAGTACCTGACTCGAGGACTGCAGTTGCTATGGTTTTTGAAGTTGAAGCGAGCATACTGTAAAGCATTCCTGACCTTGAACATCTCACCAGGTCTGGAATTGTTTTTTCCGACTTAGTGGTCAGTAGCTGGCAGAGATTATTCAGGTTTTCATCTGAATCAAATGCTATAGCCAGCCTGGTTAAAGGCACGCCTCTCACGGAAACCAGGGGGCAAAGTGTGTGGTTGCAATTTAATCCGGCACTCTGTCAGCCACGGTTACCTAACCGTGATAGGCTGCCATTGTTTCTTTCATACAGAATACAGAACCGACCTAATACTGTGAGAAAGCTCAAGAGCACAAGGGATTTTATTAGAGATGTGTGTGCATGGACTCAACAAAAATGAACTGCAGCAAGTGTGGGTTTAAAATAGATTACCTACTCATAATAAATATGCAACTATAATAGTAAAACATGGGACTTGTTTTCATCTATAGCCATGTACATGGCGTTTAAACAAATGTGTCTTATTTTTAGAAAAGTTTATGGAAAAGGGAGACAAGGAAATGTCAATAACTAAGTTAAATAAGTACTACTTGATAGACATAGTACATGGATGCCCTCTAAAATCAGGTCCGAGGTCAGGCGGAGACTTAAAATGACTTCTTTCCACTTCAGCTGAGATGGGTTTTGTCGGTTAAGTGCGTACGTCTCATGATAAAAATATTTTTCCCACAGGCTCGGAGCTTGTTTACCATGTAACTTCAAATTGTGTGCTATTGCTCAGCTTCAAAACAACAGCTTTCTTTATGGCTGACGGTGATGTGTGTTAGAGAAAGGGCATGGTGGTGGGTCTGTCTGGGTTGAGTGTGTGTTTGTTTTTTGGGCAGTGGGAGAATGATAGCAGCTGAGTTCACAACACAGAAGAATGGTTCTCCTCAGCTGGAATTGTACTAACCCTCTCCACCAATCAGGGCTTGTTGCTACGTGGGCTGTGAATCTACCCCTTTGTGTTACAGAGTGGGACACACACACACACACACACATAGATCCTAAGTCTATAGATTTGAAGAAATGTTTCACTTGATGAAGTGGCAGGAAACTGGAAATGTTTTTAAGAGACTCGTGAGACTATTGGAAACCCTGACCATAACAAAACTTTTTGAAGTAGTGGTTGAAAGACAAAGATCTTAGTTTATTTATGAGACAAGCTGATGGACAACTTAAAAGTATAATTTAAAACATCAGGGTCACTTGGTCTTTAAGTAGTAATTTAAAACAAATGTGCGTCTTTTCCTTACCATTCTTAACATTCTTCTGGCAAAACAAGAGTTTCTTGGCAGACTTCACCACCACTTCCAGTGTTTTTTTTGTTCATTGTTGTAACACAAAGCAGACAAAAACAGGAAAAGTGAGCTGCCTGTGACATGTTATAAAATGCAATGGAAACACAGCTGACCCTGTTATTATAATTGTAATTTAGCAGTGAGCCCCTGCCGCTTTGCCACGGAGAGGAGGAACAAACAATACAGAGTGACATAAACACTGAGACACACTTACGATAACAGACACGCCTACACGGATGGAGCTCGACGCACCAGCCAAGCAAGTATGATCACATAAACGACTTAACAGACACACAGTCTTTGTATACAATGCAAGGACATGGTATAGTCGGAGGACAACCGACATGCTCTAACACAGGCATATGCTGGATACAGAGTGTGCGACACACACACACACACACACACACACACACTAACTCTAACTCTAACAGAGCATAACAAGAACATTAATGGTCTTCAAACACTTTATTGTTGAGCTACAGCTCACTGTTGCATACAAAGACGAGTATTGGTGCAGCTCATTCCTACACACAGACACTCTTCAATCACCGTGACGGGATTGCTTAAGGAAATGTCTCCGTTGCCCCGGTAACGGTTTTGATCGTTGAGCACAGAAGAGAAGTGACTGAGGCCATGCATCCCTTTTTCCTTTACTGCGTCGCCTCCTTTCATAGTGGGACTTTAAAAGGACAAGGGGTGCTGTATGTATTGCTTTGCCACAGGGCTCAGCTAATCTCAGTTAGTCTTAAATCCCACCGAGTGCATATTGATACTACACTGTAACTCTCGTAGTATTACATTGGCTTGTGGGGGTTAATAGATTTGACTTTTGTATTATGAAGTTATCTAAAATGTCTTGGCCTATAACATCTGAAAAAAACTAAAAGGGTTTCAGGCTTCATATTCTTAGCTGATGACCATCTGCACCCAAAACATATATCAGCTGTACCTAATCAACAATGTCATACTGGTTACTGGTTGATCTTGTTCTGCCTTCCAACACCATTATGAGGAACAGGAAAATACTAAACCATAGCAGTAGCCACCTTACCTCCGAACTATCAGAATTTGCTATTAAGTTGTAATGTCAATCTGGAAGATCGGCTGATATAAAGCACTACATTTTAGCATGACCTCTAAAAAGGACAAACCCTATGCTTGCACTCAAAGCACTTGTGTATCTGTAGGTTTCAGGGTGCTTCGACTTAACATGTACAATATGTGAGGCTCACGAGCGAAATGCTTGATATCTCTAAACCGTGTCGCATGAGCGCAACTTTTACTGAATAGCAGATGAAGTTACAGTATGTATTGTGTTACATGGTACTACATGCGTACACACATTCATAGACATGGAGTGAATGGCTGCATACAGCACATAATGAGTGTGCGACTGCTCGCTCCTATATAGCTTCTCTTTGGGCCCGTAAATGATATTGTCTTGCACATTTGTTGTGACATGCTCATATAAATTGTTAGAGTTGGTTTGGGACACATACATTAATACAAAATATAAGCAATCGGTTGAAATCCTCCAGATAGGAAAAGGGAGATGCAGTTCAGTTGGTCTTGCAGACCAGCTGGTCTCCAAATATAGTCCGACTGCAGAACTGGCTGGGGAACACAAAAGACAGCATTGCAAACAATTCCCATGGTGGTGAAAAGCAGTGGCCGGAGCTGCTGACACTTTAAATCTGCCACCTGCTTTGCCTCCAGTGCATTTGAACACTTTAAACTGGCTATGTGCTTTCTTGGTCTTTGGAGCACTACAAAGTGGACTACACTGCAGCTATTTGTGCTATGCTTTGGAAAGAGTGTGGCAGTTAACTTAACTAGCCCACTAACTATAGAATATGAAAATCAAAAGGGACCCAGTATGCATATGTCAGCATTTAAGGTGCAATTTCAATCCATGTAATCGTTCTATGTAGAGGGAGAGGGGGGCGATTCTTAGATGCATCACGATTATGACTCGATGCAGAAAACTCATTAATCGGAAAAGTACAACTCAATTCTTAAACTCGGCCCGTATCAATTATGTGACACAGGGCTTTCCAGTTTTAACCGCTGCCACTGAACGCAACAGACGCAATACACGTGCATCTTGTTTACGTTCTAAGCTAGGCTAAATGCTAGCGGGGTTTGGGTGACGGCAAGCTGAGTTTGAGCAGTCGAATATGGATACGACCTGACCGACTCTTCCTGGCTTAAAGGCGAACGCGTGGGAGCAACTCGGGAAGGGAGAAGAAGAAGAAGATCGCTACTTTTTTGGTCAACTGTTTGTGCCCCAATCCGGTCATAGAGAATAGTCGTTTCCGCGCTATGTTGCACACTTTGGGACCGAGATACAATGTTCATCTCGACGTTTTTACGGCCGCAGCGGGACTCTACAACCAAGTTGAAGCCACCGAGGAAAGGGGGTAAGATGGAAGGAGCCACAGACTGCTGTGTGATCGTAACCGCACACTTTATCACTGTGTATTGGTTGGCCACGTGTTTCAGAAATGGTTATTTTTGTATGAGGGCTTGAACGACCATCGCCTGGAGCACGGGGATGTGTTGTTTATTCGTGAAATAAGGGCACATTTGTGTGTTTTTACTACGAGGAAGCTGCTCCAGGCCCGATTTGAGTTGCTTTCTTTTTGGCTTCACAATGATTGTAAATGTAACCCTCCAGTTGACGCATCTCTTTTGTGTGTTACTAATATTGAATTAATAAAGGCTAATGGAAGTTAATTCATAATTTTTTTTTCTTATTATGAATTATTATAAATATACCCAGTTTACAAAAATAGCAAAACAGTTAGAAAAATAAATTGTAGCCCTATGAATTTGAATCTAATCAGATTACCACCCCTAGTTCCAGGCTGTATGACTTCAGGACTTACCACATTAGCCCTTTTTGCTGCTGGCAAACCATCACAAAGTCACCACATAATTGATTGTAAGAACCTGCCCTTTAGAAATCAGAGAGAGAGAGCTATATCTATATTTATCTTACCGGGGGCTGAAGTAAAGAGATTTGGCAAGGAAGGACTCTCAGTGTAGTCTCCCATTCTGCCTCTGTGTATTTAGCCTCGCTATTCTCAGGGTAACCATTTGAAAATATAAACCATATTGCCTCTGTTATCTTCCCGAGCCTAGGATAACTCGACAAGTACGGTGACACACTTTTGCTGGTGTTCCAATTAGGGCAAGTTTGTACGAATATACATATACCGGTACATAAAAGCGTTTTTGACTTTTTTCATCGAACAAAGTTGCAACTAAGAACTGTGGTTGAAGTTAGATTTGTTCTGCGCCGTCTAAAAATGAACTTGTTCAAGAGATGAACACAATCTTGTGAGTTGTTGAGCAACTTGGAGAGATGTTAAAAGTGCTTTGTTTTTTGGAGCATGAGATTCCTGGAGCAAATATAATTAACAATTTCAATTCCAATATCACGCATACCCGTTGAAATTAGGAACATTTACATATGCACTTCCAAGTCAGGCTATTACAACATCACAAATGTGCTCATGCAGGGAAAAAGAGCGTTTGCTCTGAGTTATTTCCCACCCAGAACATCCGGTGCTCTACCTGATCAGAAGGAGGCCTTTGCAGTCGGGAGCCTTGAACCTTCACTGTTGAGTTCCATTCAGAAGGAGCTTGATATCATTGTGCGTTAGGCCGACACCCCTCAGCGAGCTCAGCAGAATACTGCCACTGCTGCGTTGAAGCTGCCTGGAAATGCCTTCAACACACAGCCCCCAGGCAGGCTGGTTATCTCGAGTCTGCAGATCCAAGAAAAAAAATGTCAACGTATTGGAGCAGTAAGGGACTTTAGTGTCTGTCTCATCAGAAGCTGTGGACAGTTATGTTTACTGTCACAGCCAGTTTTGCCATTTGAACTGTATCACTCTAGCCTTTCTATAAATTGTTTATTTTCGTCGCACATTTAAATTGATTTGACTATTAGGCTTGGGTATCTTTTCCAGAGTTAAGTAGAATTTAATCACCCCATTGTTAGTGATGTGTCCCTATGAACTATGCTTATTTGTCCCTTTATCTTTCAGCCTATCTTAGTGTCCCCCTGTCTGCCCCACAGCCATTTTTGTTAAGTTTTGCGGTAGAACAGTTCAAAGGTCGCTTAAGACCGTCTGGCAGATAGTGGTGGACAATTGTATTACAGACGGGTCATGTTTAGTCTTGGTATTGCCAGGTTGGACTCGTATGTGTTCATCTTTACGAGCTGTCACAAAAGAACAGGGACAGCTTGTCTTTTGAAGCAAACACCTTTTTCTTGTGTTTTTGAAATTTACTTTCTTTCTGAAAGGTTTAAAACTTTTGCATGAAATCCACTTGACAAACTGTAAACACTGTTAATTTGACTTCCTGTCTGCCTTTTCAGCTAACAGTGCGTGTTTCCTGTCTGCCCTTTTAGACAACTCGTCTGTCTTTTCCAATATCTATGCAGCCTGTCTCTCTCTTTCTCTTCCTCTGAAGTATGTCCGCTCTCTCCCTGCTTGCTGCCCTGCAGTATAATATCTGTCTGTGTGTCTGTGTGTCTGTGTGTGTGTGTGTGTGTGTGTGTGTGTGTGTGTGTGTGTGTGTGTGTGTGTGTGTGTGTGTGTGTGTGTGTGTGTGTGTGTGTGTGTGTGTGTGTGTGTGTGTGTGTGTGTGTGTGTGTGTGTGTGTGTGTGTGTGTGTGTGTGTGTGTGTGTGTGTGTGTGTGTGTGTGTGTGTGTGTGTGTGTGTGTGTGTGTGTGTGTGTGTGTGTGTGTGTGTGTGTGTGTGTGTGTGTGTGTGTGTGTGTGTGTGTGTGTGTGTGTGTGTGTGTGTGTGTGTGTGTGTGTGTGTGTGTGTGTGTGTGTGTGTGTGTGTGTGTGTGTGTGTGTGTGTGTGTGTGTGTGTGTGTGTGTGTGTGTGTGTGTGTGTCTGTGTGTGTGTCTGTGTCTGTGTCTGTGTCTGTGTCTGTGTCTGTGTCTGTGTCTGTGTCTGTGTCTGTGTCTGTGTCTGTGTCTGTGTCTGTGTCTGTGTCTGTGTCTGTGTCTGTGTGTGTCTCTCTCTCTCTCTCTCTCTCTCTCTCTCTCTCTCTCTCTCTCAATCTTTGATAACCAGTAGCCCAGCCAGTTGAGCTCATGCTTGTTTTGTTCCGACTAAGGCCTTGATCTGGGACTCGTTGTTATTATTATTATTATTATTTTTTCATCTGCCGCTGCTTTTTGTCTCTCGTCCACAAAACACAGACAAATCCCTAATGAAGAAAAGACTAGCTACATTCTAGCTGTGCTCTCTGCTTCATTTGAACGAAGCTTGGTCACAAACAAATGACATACATAGAGAACCGCACAGGCTGAACAGAGGAGGATGGGAGTGGTGTTTTGCCATATGGGTACTTGCACAGCATTCAAATTAGGTGTGTGCAGCGTCGCGTTTGCTGTAGAAAGAGGGCCAACCATGCAGTGATTGTGTGCCCGCAGTGCACAGATTAATGGGTCGGATTATATGAACGTGTCTCCCACTTAGTCTCTCTCGCTCGCTCTCTCCTTCTGTCCATCTTCCCATCTGTCTCATCAGACACACTACAGCGTGCAGCATGTACAAATTGAATCCAGCCAACATGTATTCAAATCGCAAGCATCCGAATCTCAAACATTGCGTCCAGGCACTGACATGTTTGACTCATTTGCCTATCTGACAGGTCTTAGGTAACGATGAATCACTCCTTAGTGTGTTACAGTGTGTACTGCGGCGGGTTTACTCTGAACACCGTTTGCTACCAAGGCTGATTGCTCCGCTCTGGTCCACTAGGCCTTTTTCCATCCCACATGACTCCATACTGATCTCTTGGCCCGAGGACATGGAGAAAGCGGAGTATGTGTGTGTGTATATATGTATATGTATGTGTATATGTATATGTATATATGTGTGTGTGTGTATATATATATATATATATATATATATATATATATATTAATTATATATATATATATGTGTGTGTATATATACATACATATACAGGTCCAACCAGCCGATCTGTAGGCGGGACTCGAGCTGCACTTGGTGGCAGGCGGTCACAGGTCTAATAATAAGATGCCTGAATCTAAATCCGATCTGTTACATAATTCAGATCACACATTATTGGGAGATGGATGAGAGGTCACGCGCACATGAGACAGTGGACCTAAACCTGATTATGTTTTCCTGATTTGAAAGTTTTTTTTTTCCTGCATTTCTCAAGCAGTGTTAGTAGTTGCAATTGAATTACATCATGTACACCACAGTGCAGACAGAGGGCTCACAAACAAATTGGAGAAATAGAGAAAATACATCTTACAAACACACATTAATTCAGACGGTACAAATATAGATTGATGAGAGACAGATTTTACATTTTAAAGAGATGGAGAGGCAGGAATGAATTGGTCATGGTTCAGTGGGACAGAGGAGGAGGGGAAGCTAAAAGCAAGATTAAGCTTGTGAAGCTTAATGATTGGTAAACAACCTGAATTGTTACATAATTTCCCAAATGATATTCACATATTTGTACCATTTGATTTGATAATATTACAACCAGATTGTTAGTTATTATTATTTCAAGCTGTTGAAAAAGGATGAAACTGGGTCTTCTGAATGTTGAACACAGCTCTCTTTTCATGTCTATGGAATGTTTTCCTGCTTCTTTGCCTTTTTATGTGTTGTCCTGCTTCCTGATCAGCTTTGTGTGTGTGTGTGTTTGATAGGAATGTTCTATTCAGTCACAACGCCCTAAAGAACGACAGCTCTCATCTATGGGCTGGGCCCCTTAACCAAAGCCTCCATCACTAGTCCTTTGTCATGCACTACTTGTGTGTTGTGTTTGTCTGTACGTTTTCAGTGGGTTCACATGTTTGGCGTATTTGTATTTTTGTTAAATGTGTTCTTTCCTAGAGAGCAGCGATCTGACTGTCTTTCTTTCTTCAAGGGGGGTATATGTAGTACACAGCTTTACAAAGGCTGTGTTCTGCTGCTCCCTTAATAATTCTTTTACCTCCATTCCTCCATCCACCCATGCTTCCTTTTTTATTTTGCTTCTTGCCTCCTTCCTGGAGCATCACCGTGAGCCCAGTTTCCCTAATACCACCTGGAACTGTAGTCTCAGTGTAAACTGGGAACACTTTATACTGCCCACTTCTGTACTTTCAAGCCAACCGTCATGTAAAGGTGATGGACTCTGTGACCTTGACTCTTGACCTTTGTCATACATTCTATTCCTCTTGCTCCCTTTTCCTCTCTCACTGTTGGTCTCTTGCTCCCTTTTTGTTCAAGCCTTTCCGATTCCAGCCCATAAAGAAAAGTAGATTTCCCCTGAATGTAGCCTTCATCCCTTTCACCCTGCGCTTATTAAGCCTACAGCTGGCGAACAGACCCCCTCCCTCTCCTCACCTCCCTTCTCCTCCCTCCTCATGTTTTGTGTTGGACTGCGCCTTACTCCACGTGCAGCAGCAGCTCAAAGGCATGTAGGAGGAGTTCCCTTAGAGGAATGTGCGTGACTGGCTGGATGACCGCAATATATACACACACACACACACACTCTCAGCAGCTCAGCTTGTAGCTCACACTTCTGCAGAGCCAGCTGAGAGGGACTCTGTTCTATATGTGTGTGTGTGTGTGTGTGTGTGTTTGTTTTGTTTTGTACTTCTAGCCTTACGAGGACCTGACATCCTCAAAATGATGAAAATGTAAAAAGTATTCACTTAATTATTCTGACCTAATATGGGTTTGACTCTGATTTAAATGAAGGCAGAGTGAGGGCTTGCGATTGTAGGCAGGCAGCCTCTTTACATAAGTGTTTCTTCTCATGTGCTGTAAAGAAAGTAAGCTGTGATTCTCAGAGCTGCTGTGTATCAGCTGACCTCCTGTGGGATTCTGGGAGTTTTCTCTGGAAAAGCACAGGAGATGGAGCGCTAAGACGGGTGACTATACATTGTGCTAAAAATACCCTACTTCAGATCTTAGCTTCAATTACAACACAAATGGAGAAGGATTTTGTTAGTTTTGTTTTTAGTAGACAAAATGAGGAGCAACAGCTGCAATTAGCATTTGACTGGTGACCTAATAATACAGCCCCCATCTTTCGCCTTGTAAAATTGGTGTATTGGGAATAGTAGTGCACAGCAGAGTGGCTCAGAATGATCCGTAATTTGAACGTGACAACCAGACGAGTATTCCTTGTTAGTCCTGCTCCAGTCTCGCTGTTGATTCAGAGGGGAATAGTCTGTTCCTGAATGGTGACTGGTTGATTCAGCTCGCTGTCCTGCCAGGTCCTGGGCTCCATGCTGGCCCCGCCCAACCCCACCCTGACACAATTGATGGTGCACTGGGCGGTGCAGCATGACTCTATTATTGCTGTTCTTTACTGTCCTCGTGTTCTGGTTGAGAGTGACGTCAGTGTCGGCATTGCTTGTGTGCAGGTGTGTGTTCTGTATAAGCGAAAGAGCAGGCAGTGTGTGGCTTCACCCCTCTGCTCAGCTGACATGCGAGGTCTAAATATATTCCTCTGAAGCGTTTAAACTGGAAAAGTTGTGTCATCCACCGCCTTCCCCCACACCCCTTCTCCAAACAAGTCTTTCCAGCCAAAGTTATATAGCCACATCTACTGCGCTGAAACCCATTCAGGCGTAAATGTGCTTATCATGTCAATACAGGGGGCTTTTTGATTGCATCTATATTGCCCCCAGCATCTGTCCAATTATTGGTAAATGAATAGTTTGCCTGCTACTTTCCTCCAATTGGTTCCTTGTTTAGATTTGAAAAGATCTGCTGACCCTCTGTTTCTCTGCCTTTCCTAGATGCAACGGAGGAGTTTTTCGAGTATGACGCCGAGGAGTTCCTGGTGTTTCTGACCTTGCTTATGACAGAAGGAAGGACACCAGAATATTCTGTGAAGGGCAGAACCGAGGGGCTACACTGTCCACCAGCCCAGTCAGCCATGCCGCCTCTTCACAAGCACGAATGCAGCGACAAACTGCCCCAGGTAGCGCACACATGCACGCACATCGATGCACACCTAAAGTGTGAACAGAAGGCAGTCTCTTTTAATTTTACTAGATGTTGTTGCTGCTTCATTTGCGTCATTCAAGTCATGAGCATTTCTATTTTAGGCCCTCTTGTGAAATAGGCATATTGTTTTTGAGATATTAGTGATGAAGAACTCTTAACTCGGCATCCAACCTGTGTAATAAAATAATTAGAAATCACACACCTCTTTCAAATAGTTTTAACAAAAACTAGTCATTATATACTTCAGAAACGGTAGCATTTATACCGGGGCTTATTTTTATTACTAATATCCAGTGAATATATATATATATTGAAAAACTTGGCACCTTTTTTGTTTTATATATATATATATATATATATATATAAGTTTTTCAATATTGTGAACTGAGATGTGACCTAAATAAAATAAAATCACTGAGAAATTCAGCTTTAAGTGAGGCTCTTTGTGGGTCCCATCTGCTCTGCCCCTGAAGGTCAAGGTCCGGTTGTTGACATTCAGTAATGAACACTAACCCTCCATCTTTGTCTGCGGGTGTGTGTGTGTCCAGTGTCGGCAGGCAAGGCGAACCCGTTCGGAGGTGATCCTGCTTTGGAGGAACAGCATCCCCATCATGATCGAGGTCATGCTCCTGCCAGACTGTTGCTATGGTGACGAGTGCCCCCCGAGTGACCCCATCAGCGACCCGATCATCAAACAAGATGCTCTGCTGCTGGAGAGATGGACCCTGCAGCCAATTCCAAGACAGTGAGGCTGATATACACACATGATCTTACTATTTACACATTGGTGATGCTGGAAAAGAGCTGTTGTACAGGTATATTGATACAAAGGACACTATGCTTTCCAACATTTAGTTAAAAGTCTGCCGTTTACAAGAACAATATGGTATGTTTTACTTAAAAGGTTTCTAGTTAAATGGTTGTATCCAAATGCAAAATGCAATCGAGCCCCTAAAACAGTGTATAAGAGCTGTGAAATCCCTACCTTTTGTGTGTTTTAATAAATTCATAATCCTTTAATTCTATAATGTACAGAATAACTAAAAGATGAAGGCTTAAAAAAAAGGTATACAATGCAAAAAATGTAAATGTAAATCTTGACACTCGGAGGGTTAATTAGCCTTACAAATTGGCCCACTTACTACTAACGTTTGGAAATGGGGAACATTGGGTTAAAAACACACACACACACGCATCCTTGAACAGTTTCCTCATTAACCTGACATACTGGCACATTTCCACCTCTTTTCAACTGTGTTTTTAATAGAAGCGGTGATCGCTTCATTGAAGAGAAGACGCTGCTGTTGGCTGTCCGCTCTTACGTCTTCTTCTCTCAGCTCAGCGCCTGGCTCAGTGCCTCCCATGGTATCGTCCCAAGGAACATCTTGTACAGGTCAGTCTCCGGTGGTTTGTTGCACCAGTTTGTCAAAGCGACAGGAAACTTGATCTAATGTCGTGTTCCTTTCAAATATTTGCTGTGCCGTTTTGGAAATTAAATCGGAAGATGTAAAACAGAATCTCTGGAGGCTCTGACACTTCCTGGCTATTTTAAGATTTAAAAGTTAACAATGGCGTGTTAATTGAATCTCTCTCTCTCTCTCTCTCTTACTGTCTCTGTCAAACAGGATCAGTGCTGCTGATGAGGAGTTGGAGTGGCATTTCTCCCAGCCGCCTTCAGAACACGTTTTTCCAGTCCCAAATGTGTCCCAGAGCGTTGCCCTGCAGGTTCGTGTCCAGTCACTCCCACGCCAACCAACCTATCCCACCCTGGCCTGCAGCATCCATACCGGCCTGCCTCCGCTTTACAGCAAGACCCCCAGCCTCAACCCAAACCTCAACAGCCATGGTGGCCTGCCCACCCACAAAAAGAGTCAGGACCCCAGCAAAGACGACCTACTTCACAACTCTAACATGTACAGCAAGAGCTCCAACTCCATGTCCGGCCTTCTCCTCAATGGATTACCGATTCCTAATCTCCCCATCAACAACATCCCCATCAATAGCCTTCCCCACACTGCTGTTCCCTCTCCTTACAATAAGAAGAGCCAAGAACCAGGTGAGGATCACACATATCAGAATGGAGAGCTTCCACAGGTCAACATCCCCCAACGTCAGGGCTCCCCTCTGTTCCACAGGTCCTCTCATTCCCCCACGCCCTCCCGCTCCCACTCACCCTCTCCACTTCCCACAAGCAAGGCAGGGAAGTGGCTGTACTCGGCTCTCAATGGTTCATCTGACCCCACACCAGTAGAGGATTATGGGTCTGGCAGTGATAGGTCAAAGGGGTCCATCCCTGAGCCACTGAGAGCTTTTAAGAATTTCTCCTTGGCTGAGCCACCGCGTTGCCCCTCCCCAAGGCCTGCAAATGAAACAAACCCACTGATTGGCTCCCTGCTACAGGAGAGACAGGAAGTAATTGCCCGCATCGCACAGAGGCTCAACTTCTGTGACCCCACAGCACCGCCACTACCCCCTGGCCTTTTTGCTTCTGACAACCCTCCCAAAGCCATGTGGGGCACTAACCATGACGACATAACTGCCAGTAAGACCAAAGAGCCCGAGGTACCGCCCTATGAGTCTGTGGGACGTGTGTGGCCCAGGCACTTCAACACACCCGTGAGTGACACCTCTTACAGCAAGTGGGAGTGCTCCTCCCCTAAACCTGCAGCATGCAGGAAGCTGAAAATGGCTGAGACAAGGAATTTAGAGGATGAGAAGGAGAAAGAAAAAGAAAGGGAGAGAGAAGGCTCCTTGATCGCCCAGGCAGTACAAGACATAACTAGACTCATCCAGGAGAGACTGTCTGTCCCCGCTCTGTCCCCAAGGCACGGCAGGAGCAGCAGCCATCTGCACCACACGCACACAACGACAGTCACACACACGGTCCGCACATACTCGCACACCACACACATCCCACAAGCCTCACACACTGCCACCAATGGCTGCACCGACAGCCACATACCCAGCCATCATGAAACTCGCAGAGGCAGCGTTTGCACCGCTGCCACACACGCACCCGTTTGCACAGAGGAGCCCCGGGGTGATCCGGGGACAGAATGCCATTCTCCCGGGGCCCAAAATGGTGCTCATTTTACACTTGAAGAACCCTCATTCAAAGGCCAGTACCACACCCAGGCTGGTCGGCGTTTACGAACTCCCCCACAGGAAAAGCTTGTATTCAGGACACTCAGCAGCCATGAAAACCCTTCTGCCTCTCATGTCCTTGAGAACAGCCCAAGGAATGCCCAGATCTTTAGTTGGACTTGCAATGATGCCGGTCCAGCCATGAACTGTAACATAAGCCACAACCACAGCAAGCCTCAGCCTCAGCTTCAGTCCCAGATGCAGGTCTGTGCACTAGCCCAGGCCTCTGCCTTGCAGGATGAGAACCAGGCACCCTCGATGTCTGGATGCTCCAACACCTCCAGTCCAGACATGACTCTCCCTTCTACTGTCCTGGTAAGGGACTCCTCATTTTACAGGACATTGTTTGTGCATATAGTTTTAAATGATAGCCCATTTACTAATCTGCAATTATTATCTGTTGTGCCCTATCTCTGTTTAATGGATCCTTAGTTGAACTGCATCAATAAAATAGAAATTGCCCAACATTTTAGCAAGTTTATTCACTTTATTGCTGAGAGTTAGGGGAGAAGATTGATACCACGTTCATGTCTTTACTGTAATTATGGAGCGAGGTTCATCCAGCAGTTATCGTAGCCTAAAGACTGTAAACGGGTAAACAGCTTGTCCTCACCTATTCCTACCGCTAAAGCTCACAAATGATTAACGGCTAATATCTTGTTTGTTTAATCTTTACAAGAACTGAACTGTAGATGTATAGAGTGTTATGTGGGGGACACTTCTATTGTTTACGAGAAGCGCTGTTTCCAACTTAACTGGCTGCTGGAGCTTGCCTCATATTTGCTGTGATCAAATTACATTGTTAACTCTCAGCAAGAAAGCAAATCAGTGTAAAAAGTTTTAACTATTCTTTTTAGTTATATTCTAAAAAAGGTATATACAGTAAATGTTGTATATTTGATTAAACAAGTGACTCATTCCAGAAAATAAATAATGATCTACTAAAGTACTGTTACTTAATTTCAGAAAGTACAGGTCACTAAAGGCATCACATTTGTTAAATTTCGCTTGCCAAACTAGAAGGAACTTCCTAGTTTATAGATGCTGCTCTGTTGTAATGAGTTGCTGGAAGCAGATGAGACTTCAGTGGTAATCAAGATGGGTTTTGATATATGAGAACATGATTTGATGAATGCAGATAATTTCAGTTTACATGCAAACTGTAATCATCTCCCTCCTATCTCTGTTCTCCAGCGAGCCCACAGCCCCTCACCGCTTCACCCCTGTAACAGCTGGAAGAAACAGAATCGCCACTCGTTGGATGCTACAGTGACCAAAGCCTTCCACCCCTGTACGGGCCTGCCTCTGCTCTCCAGCCCTGTAAGAAACACACACACACACACACACTGCCTTTTGAATCTTTCACAAAAGACACAACCTGTTGAATAGTTTTGAGCCTTATATATTCAATATATCTTATAGACCAAGCGCTAACCTGGATACTATGAAAGTTGCTCTGTGTTAAGTGTGTGTGTTAAGTGTGTGTGTTAAGTGTGTGTGTGTGTGTGTGTGTGTGTGTGTGTGTGTGTGTGTGTGTGTGTGTGTGTGTGTGTGTGTGTGTGTGTGTGTGTGTGTGTGTGTGTGTGTGTGTGTGTGTGTGTGTGTGTGTGTGTGTGTGTGTGTGTGTGTGTGTGTGTGTGTGTGTGTGTGTGTGTGTGTGTGTGTGTGTGTGTGTGTGTGTGTCAGGTTCCTCAGAGGAAAAACCAAACGGGCTACTTTGATCTGGACACCTCTCTGGCTGGCTGTAAGGGTTTGCCTTGGGCCTATGGGAAAAGGTACGCATTTTCTCACCTGGGACCTTTGTTACTATAGTTAACAGACTCCAAATCAGTTCATCCACAAGGATAGGGTCAGGATGCTTTCACAGGTTTAATGCCTTAGTAACAGTTAAAAGAGCATTTTTTTGTTTATTTTACAGTTACTTCCCACATCGTCTGTTTATTATAGTACCATCTGGAACGAGTTACTCATACTTTTGCATCAGAATTTTAAAACTTGTTTTTCTCGCTTCGCAACAGTTCAGCTGTTTCTATGAGTAAGTAACAAGGCAAACTCTGTTGTTTTGTTTTTTTGTATTGTTTTCTAAGTACATTTTATTGTTAACGGTTTTTGTTTTGTTTACCACCAGTATTAATCAAGCTATCTAAAGTCATAGGACCAGTGTATCAGGGATCTATATTAGAGAGGAGGTTTGCTCCAGCTCCAATGTTTAAACGACACACTGACATGGCCTTAAATCAGCACCAGGTTTGAGAAATATTGTCTTTGTTGAGAGATCAGACAAAAAGAGTGTTGTTCTGAGTGGTAAGGTGAGGTCAGCCCTGTTCTGCTGACACGCTGCCACCTGCTGAAGCTCTGCTGTACTGTGGCTGCATCTAGAATCACACATTCTGCTCAAAATGGCAGACGGAACTGAGTTGGCTTCATATACACGGAGCTTCATGGCACTGCCTACACACAGATGTGGGTGGTACCGTAATGCTGCTTTTCATAGCAGATGTTTCTAGAGTTTGGTAAAGTCCATTTTAGCAACCGGGCAAGTTCTTGTCAGTTTGGCTGGTAAAAGCCATTGTCTTGCTCTCCATATATTCTTCTTTTCTTTTTGTTATTCTAGTAAATTTGCTTGATTTAATAAACACAATACTAAATATTTGAGTGAGCAATTATTTTGACAACAGAGTAACAAACATTTTGAGATGCTGATATGGCGTTCTCAAAGCACAACACAAATTAAATTCAGGCTAATGCAGGTCTATTCAGACAGACCAGGAATGTTCTTCACCTGAACATCTTGAGAAGATCTTTCTCGCCATGAAAACAAGTTGAACAAGTGTGTGTGTGTGTGTGTGTGTTTTTTTAACCTTTCAGGGTGTGTCCAAAGAGAGAGGGGTACACCGATGAGTCGCAGCAGCTGTTCAGTGTCAGCGCTCCACCTGCCAGTCTCAGTCTGCTGGGAAACTTTGAGGTATAACATTCAAACACACACGGTACATTACAATTATCAAGTAAAACAACAATTACGTTTCATTAAAATACATAACTGTGTTTTCCTAGGAGTGTGTGCTTAACTACCGCCTGGAGCCTTTAGGGTTAGTGGAGGGTTTCACAGCAGAGGTTGGAGCCAGCGGGTCCTTCTGCCCCAGTCACCTGACCTTACCTGTGGAGGTGTCCTTCTACAGTGTATCCGATGACAACGCTCCCTCACCATATATGGTGAGATTATTTGTTCCCAGTTAGTCAATCAATAATAAAAACGTTTCAGCCTGTCTGACTGAGCCTTGAGCTGTATCTGCCTGTTTGTGACAGTTGTTGTCATGTGTTTTTCACAGGGTGTGATCAATCTGGAGTCCCTGGGGAAAAGGGGCTACCGTGTACCTCCATCAGGAACCATTCAAGTGGTGAGGAACCTTTCTGTTTTTCACAAATGTAGAAATGATCTAAAAATTTGGATTTATATGAAATGTCTGCATCATGGTGTACACATGGCTGAGAACAAAGAGCAGATTACACCAAGTAACAAAGGGAAAGGGCAACCCCTTGTGGTTATAGAGGGAAATTCATCATTGTGTTGTTATAGAGCCATGAAGTCAGGTCACAAAGTAAATCCTGCCATGCGTCTCCGGTTATACCTTTCAGACCTTATTCAATCCCAACAAGACAGTGGTGAAGATGTTTGTTGTGATGTACGACCTACGAGCCATGCCAGCTGGACACCAGACCTTCCTGCGCCAGAGGACCTTCTCTGTTCCCGTCCGCCGTGACGCAATCAATCAGACCAGCAGGAAGCCCCTCGGCCTGGGACGCACCTTGCGCTACCTCATTAATCTGAGGTAAATTGGCTGTCATTTAATTTATAATGCACATCAAAACTGGAATATATCCAGCAACTGTTGTTGATTTTTCTCCACCCTCTCCAATCTCGACTAGGTTCCAGAGTTCTAAGTCTGGGAAGATCTACCTCCATAGGGACATCCGTCTGCTGTTTTCCAGGAAGTCCATGGAGGTTGACAGTGGAGCGGCCTACGAGCTCCAGTCCTCTACAGAGTCCCCTATAGACCCACCATTCGCTCCCCGCTGCTGAGACACAACCCCCCTTCCTCCTCCACCTCGCAGGCGACCACTGAAGCTTCAATCACACCATGATGCCGACGATAGACTCTTGCGCAACCCATGGCGAAATAAACTGCTCTAAAACGGAATTTAAAGACTGCAGTCAACAAGACTCACCTGGCATGGGCCCCACAATCTTATGTTTCATCCCTCCTGTCACCCAGAACTGACAAGGGACGGGGGGGCGAGCTAAGAGCCTGGGAGACTTGTTGTAAATGGTGTTCTTTGTTAACTGAACAAAGAGGTTGAGTCATAGGTTACAATTATAAATTAAGAAGGCCTGACCACATCTGATGGGTCATTCTTTTTCCTGCTGTTGTGTGTTTCCCCTCCAGCGTCTGGCAGGAGAGTAGAGACCAGTGATCGTCTACAGTTAGACACTTAAAATATTTCAGCAGAGTTTAGGCTACTTTACTCAAATCAAAATGTTAATTGGACCTGTACTCAACATGATAAATCTGTGTTCAGTCACTTATAAATTAGTTATAAATGCAATTCGAGGCCCTATTTAATGGTAAAACATTTTGTTTGAAATCCTTGAAGAGCAGATTGATTCCTGAGCTCGGAGCAGAGGGGACTGCAAATGGAAGAGGAGGCGGGTGGCAGACTGGTGCAACATCATTCGCTCGTCCAAAAGAAAAACATACCATGGACCACTAAAGAAGTTGAACAAGCAATGGCTACATTCAACTGAAATCATCATAGCTAAACATCAAAAGTGCACCGTGGAATTGTTTTTCTCATAACTGGAAATGAAACAGAAAATAGTAATATTCTAATACTTTTGTACTGTTACAGAACCACTTTACTGGAAGTGTTGCAATAGAAAGAGTAATCTTAGTTTAGTGTTTACACATTCACTTTCAGTTTACTTACCATCAGTTTATTTAATATTTAAATTAATATTTCAGTTACTACTTGTGATGTCTGTCATGCTAAGATGATGTAGTGCAAACTGTATATCATAGTATGTATTTTTGACATTAATATTCAAATCTGAAAAATATATATCTATCTTCTAAAGCCATCTGAGAGCTGCTCTGTCTCTTTATTATTTGTCCCACTGTTTCCCACCACTACATCTCCGTACATTCACACAGGAACAAAACACGGGTTCTGCTGCTTCTTTAAATTTGGTTTCAAATGGACCCTTATGACAAAAAAAACAACAGGGCTGTGGCACCACTTTGGATTAATTATAAAAACTGAGATAATGGACCAAGAACACTACAATCGGTGGTAGACTTTGGAGAGGGACCGACATGGTTTATCTACAGGTGATCTTTCAATTAAAAAGCAAAAGTTGCAAAACTTTTTTATTTTATAATCATAATTAAGACTAAGTGGACAAAACACTGAAGCAACTCATCTTACACGACATCTGTAGGTAGAGTGGCCGATCCTGAACATATTTATCATGGTAATTGGGAGTTATGCTGGTCAAATATTTTTACAATAGCACATGCTATATCAGTTGACTAATTTAGACGAAACAAGAAAGCAATACTGTCATTTTTGTCAGATATTAAACCGAAATGTAACAAAATGAATCTCTTCGACAAAACTGCATCCCTAAAAGTATTGTATTCATATTTAGAGGTATGAATAGTAGTCCCTGTGTTGCACAACACTGACCTACATGCTGGGTAGTACAGTACTACTTCACACTCGTAGGACTGCATAGGAGAAATCTACAACAGCTGACAATCGTCAGCTCGGAGTACTGCTGTATGTTTGTCAAAGCTGCTAATGCAGTTGGTGGTGGTCAGTTAATGGCGTCTACTCACTGCCTGCAACTGGGCTCGAAAATGCACATGCACAGTCTCAAAGAATATGTATCCATCATATATATATTTTTTGCATGTTGACAAAGTCAGACTGGGTCTGCTGTTGACCCGAACGTGTTTGTTTCACATGTGTATGTCGTGTTGCGTAAATTCCCCTGTAATCTAGCACAATGTGTGCACAACAACCGCATATTTCAGTCTCTAAAACACACTGCGTGAAGAAATCCTATCGGCATGGGGACAGATAAAACGCACCACACTGTGTTCATCAGCGCAACATTCACCATGATCCAAATTTGAGGATTATTTCCCACGAAATCTGGATTTGTGTTGCAGCACATGGGTCGAACAGCTGACCGATATGTTACGCAATGCAAATCCCATCCCGGCGCTGTGGGCCGGGAGTGCCCGAATGCGGCCGCGCGTGGTGTCTCCGCATGTGACGTAGCTAGCGAGTTATTTTCTGTGCGGTAGTGGAGTGCGCGCTCGGCAAGTCGGCACGACTCGGAAAGTCACCGCGGAGGATTTGTAGACCACTTGTTCAACTAGTCTCGAGTCGACTGACGTGAGAGCTTCCTCTGGGATCACGAACACACAGAAATGTCGGGGGATAACGAGGAAACACAGACGGCCGGGGAGACGTCAGCGGACCAACGGGTAACTGTGCAGCGGCTTAGTCAGGAGCGCTGACTTTACCACCGCGACCGTTACACGTTCATAGCTTAGCTTCGTCACCCCGCGCTCGTTATTGTTGACATGTCAACCGGAGCCGGCTAACGTACCGAGGGGGTGGAATATTAATTGTTTTTGTCAAACCAACACGACCACACGGACGTGTAATGCTACCAGTTGCGTGGCCTGCGGGTCGCGGTGGCTATAATGCAACGAATGTTTCGGCTGGTTTGTGTGAACGTCAGAGGTGCCGCTAGCTAACGTTAGCAGCCAAGCTAACTCTCATGACATTCACACAGACGTCAACGGTCAGCTCCGCTGCTCGTGTTAGTTGGTTTAACGCTAGTTAGCTGAACCTGGCTCGATGCCTAACTAGTTACAATCACGTGATAACGTGCCGCCTCGCTTATCGTCCCAGCTCGAATAAACAGTCACGGTTATATTGTTGCCCAGAGCGACGGTCCGAGCCGCTCAACCGGGTACAGGTAATCGCTCTACAGGTGACTTGTCCAAGAAACACGAGACAATATTTCCTTTTATTTCCTCAATAAAACACAGGGAATTGAACTTCCTAATGATAACTAGGTCAATATAGTAACGTTACAACTGTACTGTCACAATTAGGCAGTTTACCATAGGGTTTCATAGTTTTTTATGCAGAAAAGGTTATGTTTTAGTAAATGTTTACTTTATTAGTCAAAGGTTTGACATAGATAGAGCCATATTATGCTGCCATTAGCTGACAGACGTTTCAGAGGGAGCCCCTTGGGCCCCGTGGTGAATGTAGTCTCTTGTGTGTGCTGCATTTGGGTTTGGAGCAAACCATTTTCCTTCTACATGTTCCTACATTTTTAATGTTTAATGATTCTGCTGGTTTTTCAGGAGGTTCCGGACAAGGTGGTCAATCCTGAGAAGTCAGAAGAGGCTAAACTGAAGTCCAAATACCCAAATTTAGGAAACAAACCCGGGGGCTCTGACCTGCTTCGCAAACGCCTCCAGAAGGGGGTGAGTTATATCTTGTGTTTTTCTGCAAGACATTGAGAGTCCACTTAGGTACAGTCTCTAAACACTCTTTCATTTCTTGTTGGCAACATTGCACTTACTGTCAGTTGCCAGTTTATATGGCACCTAAAGTGTTTGACAAATAAATAATACCTCAAGGTTGACAACATACTATATGGACTTCTGCATTAATGCTCCATCATGTGTTCAATGTCAGAACTGCACGTATAAATTTACCTTGCGTTTCATTCAAAGATAAAATAAAACAAACTAAATAATCATGATTCCAACAATATCTTTCCAATTCTTCCTGGCAAATGAAAACTGGCGACTTCAAGTCTATCCTATTAGATTCTAGCAATACATTTACTTGTGAAACACATTTGCTCTTTTCAAACATTTATTTTATGACATTTTGAAAGACTAAGTAAACAATGTAATGATCTGTAATTAAACTAATTGAAATTCAACAAAATAAAGATTTTTAGAAAATGAAGAATGCTTAAATTATGAGTTGATTAATTGATTTGATCATTTACAATACAAAAGGGAAAACAAGTCATTTAGGTAAAACTCACTTTCCAAACTAAACATTTGGTTATTTCAAGTAAACAAAGAGCAGCTTGCTTTTCTCATATTACAGCATAATCGTATACAATCATGAATTGTAAAACTTTTATTTAATGAATAATGAAAAAAAACAATTGAACAAGATCCAATAAAGAAATTAATGACTACTTACAACCATAACTATATTTATCTTGCCTGCCAAACAAGCTTAAATACTGTAGCTCAAACATGTCTGTGGAGTTTTCTAGTAAACAAACACAAGTTTACATTCAGTATTTTGCAGAACAGATTACATTGTGTGCATCATTGAGGTGTAATGAACATGTCGAGTGCATTTCCCTTGTAATACATCGGCAATGCCGAAGTGCTCTCATTCATGTTTAATGACTACCAGTCCTCTTCTTCACTGCCTTTGTTTGCACATTTCTACGTTTGTTGGCAAGGTAACCTCACAAACTGTCGATCAGCAGAATGACCTGGAGCCAGTGGGAACATGTGTGCGTCCTCGTGCGTGATACAAAGTAGAGACCATCTTGGGACTGGATCTCACTTGGCTCTGTGTCGAATTGGGGAGCCAATGGCCCCCTTTCCCACTTGATCAGACCCCGCCCATCTTCAAACTCAACTGTAATCGGGGTCACTAAAATCTTTTCACTGAAACGCACACATACTCACAAGATGGAAACAATGCGGCTGGCAACAAAACAAGGACCCACTCATTAGAACGCTTCACCGTAGCGCTATCAGCTGTCAAAAACTCCACAATGTACTCTTTAAAATAAGCAAGCAAGTCTTTAAAATGGAATTAAGATAAGTACTGATATTATTCTTGCAAATTAAGCAAACCTATTGTATGTTTAAGACACAATTATCTTCTCCTTGCAGTGTAATTCATGTGTGAATCATATGTCCCTCTACAGCAAAAGTACTTTGACTCTGGCGACTACAACATGGCTAAAGCCAAGATAAAGAACAAGCAGTTGCCGACAGCTGCGCCAGAGAAGACCGAGATCACTGGGGACCACATCCCCACCCTCCAGGACCTGCCCCAGCGGAAACCTTCTCTGGTGGCTAGTAAACTGGCAGGCTGATGCACACACAGCCTCGACAGCCCCTGCAGCAACTCCTTGCCCTTTAACCTTTCTACTCAAGTCTCAGAACTGTAACATTACCTCTCCCATCCCTCACAGTACCCGTCCCCCTGCCTCTGCCCCCTCCCCACCAGCCTGGACACCACCCTACCAGAGCCCACACCTAACACCCAGCAAACTGGCGAGCTGATTCCTTCAAATCCTGTTTAGTTTTGTCCCCCACCCCCACCCATCTGGCCCGGCCCCCACTCCCTCCTATCTTTGTCCTCTTCCCTGGCTGCTTCTACAAACTGACTGCTCCCCTTCTGTCTCTGTCTTCTAACTTTCCCATGTTTCTTTTTAATTTTCTCTTTACTGCAATATGAGATGCACTGAAAGACGGGACATTCAAGTGTGATGAGTGGATTGTGACGCTTCTGGACGACTGATACCACGGTGTTGCCGGCTGAAGAGAGGGGGCGAGCAGCAGAAGCGGCGCCTTGAATGGTTAGAGGGCTTTAGTATGGTCATCAGGATCCTTCAGTTTGGAAGTGTGTGTGTGTGTGTGTGTATATATATATATATATATATATATATATATATATATATATATATATATATATACACACATATTCCTTTGTTTGGCAGGGGCCGATGTCAGTCTATTAGAATGTTTTACATCAGGTTTGTATCATTCACTGTATGCCCTTATCAGAGGCAAAGCTCAGTTTTGTTAACACTTTGATTATGAATCATGTACTGTACTAAAGAACCACACAGCAAAGGTCAGAATGTGATATGGAACTGCATGTGTAATGCAGGGCTCCCAAAGGTGAACCTCACTGTGCTCCATTTTCAGTTCATCAAGGTGCACTGAACACAGAGATTGACAAAGATGCTCAATGTCAGGTGCAGCGTATGAGCCTTGGGTGGTATGTGGATGATGCTTTCAAGACATTTTGAAACTTTGAAGAGTGAAAGAGAAGGACATGTTGAATGCGTGCACTGTATTTATGGGGTGCCATTCATTTCAGGTCAGACGATGACACTGTTCTTTGGTCAACATATCTGGTTACAAGTTGTCATGAATGGAAATGTAACATGCTAGAATTATGAGGTAGAATAAATGGGACCTTAAAGCTACATTTCTGTCCCTACCAGTCATGCATCCTGCATGCTGTGTGAGAAGACACATGTACTGGGAGCAGCTCTTGACAGCAAATAGTGTTATTAATCATGTTCAGACTTGGGGAAACCCTTTTATACCCATGAGTTGAAGTCGTTTCATCTTTAAAGTGTAGATGGCCATGTATAATGCTTTTCCGAGGTCCTTACTGACTGGATGAAGTTTATCTGATGCGGTAAATTGAAGCTAGCACAACATCCGTCTGAGCTTCTGCATGTATATGGCTGCTGTCACTTTGTGCCATTTTGTTTTGTAAATAAAATAGTTTTGCACAAATGTTTAATTGCTGTGTCGTGTGTGCCATGTTAACGTTTTAATGTTTTAGGATGTATCTGACGGTCTCATCAATGCTGACACTGGAGCACAAACAGTTTTTATTATTGATATTATTGGGCTTAACACAATTCACTTCATGTTTTTCTTTGTCCTTGTCTTTTCCACATGTTTTGAAAACGTACTTCAGGATGAAACTTCCCATTCCAGTTCTTCAAAGATGATGTTATATTGTTATGTTAAATAGTTTTTTTTGGCCATCAGTATTGTAGACGTCAACAAAAGGTTGCAAAAAGTAATGCGAACTCCAGTCGGAGGCAATTAAGCATCACAGTCAAGCCTCAAGAATGGAGAACTTTTACATCTGGATTTGATGCTTTCCCTTTTATAATGAAATGGCTTGCACCAAGAAAATAAAATGTCAGAAACTGAGTATAATAAGCTTCCTTTTGCAAGGACACTCTAGTTGCAAGGTTATCCTGCATTTGACCCATTATAAATTAAGTTCACAAATCCCAGTAAAGTATCCCATCATGTACACATTACATACAATTGCAAAAAAATGACAAAAACATTTGTATTTGTTGGATAATATTATCTTCATCTTGAAATAATATCCTTGAAATAATAAGAAATGTATTGATTGAGGGCCCACAGCTGAAGGCCTTCACTTAACATTGGAGATGCAATTAGTTAACATTGTTGTTTACATATGCAATACCGTTTTGTTGTTGATGTATTTTCAACTCGTCGCCAGCGGGGGGCGCAGTTCCTCACGCGACAACAGCGCTCTCTGTTTGGCTGAATCATTTCATCCATTGTACCCAGAATGCAAAGTGAGACACTGAAACCTCAGCAGCGCCAAGCTTTCCAGGTTATCATGGCGATAAGAGACACATCTTCCCCCTGAGTCCCTGCAGCAGCAACAGAAACAACAAAGGATTTCTTCCACCGCTACATGAAAACACACACCGAGTCGCGTGCAGCGCGGGGACCTGGCGGACTTTTAGCCCAGATTGGAGAAAGGACATAGCGCGTGAATCACCGCCATGGCAGCGTCGGAGCTGTACACGAAGGTAAAACAAGTGTATATTGATATGCAACGCTTTATATCCGCATGCTTAGCATGTCGAGTAGATACACATCATAGTCGCGGGTTTGGCGTCATGCGAAGTGCCTTCACGTCTCCAGGATGTTCTCCCCAGAAACACGCTGACAGTTCGCTTTTATTTTCGCTACGAAAAAGAAGTGTTTTTTTAAAATGTTGTTTTAAATAGCAGGCTTGGTGGTGCTTTTCAAATGAATGAAAAGGATGTCGAGACCACAGGGGGAAAACACCCGCTGGTCTGACACGCAGTGAGATGTGCTCGAGCTGTTTAAATATAGATGTCAGTCTGACGATGAACTGGGTGTAGCTGGCCAGAAGAGAGTCGTTTTGTCCCCATATTACGACATCAACTTTATTAATACGTCTGTCATGTGTCACCTTGTTTCGGTCACCTACACAAGATATCTTGTTCTACAAGGCTTTAAAAAAAATATTATTTATTGTACATCTTCCCCCACTGGAGGCTGGGGGGGGGGCTGGGGCGATACAAAGGCGGTGCCAGCCATCATGGAGGCTCTGGCTCCACGGTTTGAAACCATAACATTTGTTTCTAGAGCAACCTCGTGTTTTTTTTCTTCTGTTTTGTTTATCGATGGCGGCGCGCGTGTCTCTCCTGTTTATGACCCGGTGCTCTTGGGCGTGAGCCTCTGAGTCCTGCTGGTTGGGTACCGCCGAGATGCTGCGTTGATGAGCAGCGCCACATCCGGACAGTTTAGCATCCTTTTAGCATCCCGGATGTCTGGACCAGTGGAGGCCCCGAAGCCTCACTGGAGCCTCAGATGCTCACAAGGTCATCAGAGCTGCTGCTGCATCCCTGCGACTGCAAACGTGAAACCCGCATAAGAAAGTGCGTGAGGGAGAAGGAGATGAGTCACCCCATCCCCCTACTTTGACAGCTGGTGTGTTCAGCTTGAATAAGGTGGTGGTGAGGAAACGTGACTGTGTGTGTGTGTGTGTGTGTGTGTGTGTGTGATGGCGATTGCTATGGAAATCTCTCATGTTGTGTTTGAGTGCGTGAGACAAGCTCAGCCAAGTGGTTGACCACTTGAACCCGGTGGCACAGATTTGAACCCTCGGTCAGCGGACTGACTCCCCGCTGACATTGTTTGAGTCCCTGTTGGCTCTTTGAGGTGCTGCTCATGATTCTGATATCTGATCATTCAAGGAGAGAGGCCAACAAAAAGACATCATGTTGTTGTTGTTTTCACTGCCGAAAGTATTCGACAAAATCATCCGTTTCAAAGCAAAGCAAAAATTTTCTTACTTGATTTATAAATTATGTTTTTTTTTGTTTTTTTTTCAAACAAGTAATTAAATACTCAAGATAGTTGTTGGCGCAGCATGTCCTCCCAGCAAACAAGTGTTTGGCATGGAAAAAATGCTATTTTCTTCTAAAACTGGTGGTGTTGGCTTTAAATGAAAGAAGAACACAGATTAGATTAGACTATAAGTCTAAGATAAATATCCTTTCACTTTCTTTCAGCAAAAATGATATTAATATTTGTTGAGTCTGGTGAAATAGCACCCAGGTAAAAACATAAGTAGATTTTGTCTGAAGCTCCTCGACTAGTTCCCTCTGCCTGTGGCATTTGGCTCGTAGCCAGCCATCACTGTCTGGTCTTATTCCATAATAATCGTGTTGGGTGTTCAATGCTTTTAATGGCAAAGGAGTGGGGGAAACTTTGGATGTACGTGTCAGTGTGGCTGGGAAACACATAGTTAGATTCTGCTTTGAATGGTCAAGTCTGTTTCAGAAGCCCGTCTCTGATGTCAGACCCCTCTGTGTGATGTACTCTTCCAACACAGGGGTGGAAAACACTCTGGCCTTTGTGCGTATGAATCAGCCTTATAGAAGCTTACTGAGTGGGTGTGAGCTGCTTGGTTAAACATGCGCAAACACGCACCTACAAATACACGCAAGGGCATCAGATTCTGCTCCGATATACATACATGTGGCTCCCGTCTGACCCTACAGGCGGTATGAAGAGAGGGGAGTCGGAAGGGGAGGCCGGCTTTTGTGGGTTGGAGGAGAAGGATAAATATACACATGAATACATATATTGGCAATAAAAAGTCAGCGGTTTAAAAAAAAAAAAAAAAAGAAGAGAGATTTATTCGGCCTGTTCCAGCCGCGTGAGCCAAATAAAGTAAGTGAAACAAATCTGGATGAAAACTAGTAAGAGGTGGTGAATATGAATAAAACAGTGCTGAGTAACTAAAAGCAGAGATGCAGGGGAGGCTGGATATCCTCATGGAAATAGAAGTGAAGCAATGCTCCATTAGATGACTCAGAGATGGAAAGGCTGTTCCCCGCACAACTTGCAGTTTCAGAAATACATACTGCATTTGAGTGTTTTGCAGTACCAACAAGTGCATATACTTTATTTTTTAGAATTACTAGACTCAGCTTCATGAACCTAAACTGAGAATAAAACTCTTTCCTCTGCATATCTCCTTTCTCGACAATAAGCTTACTGTGTAAAAGATATATAAAAGTCGTATAAAGATTTGTTGCCACTGGTTGCGGTTCAGAAAAGCCTTGGTTGGCCTGTATCGGTCGGTTTAGCTCAGCTGTGGTTGTTGTTGTTGCCCACAGTATAAGTAATGAGCAATGCTCACCATGTTCACGGTTATTGTTATTGTTGCCCTCTGGTTAGGCACAGTAAGAAGGATCAGGACAATGGGACACAAGAACAAGTAGTGTACTTCAGGAAAACTGAGCCATTTGGATCAGTTATTTAAAGGTGCTAAATTAAATATTAAGAGCATTTAATAGAACAGCAAACCACTGTTTGCTATGTAAAGATAAAGTGCAGTAATATCGACCCGATCAGAGAACATGGTCGCCCTCCCTCTGCGTGTTGTTATCCAAGCTTCGCCTTGCTTCGTTTACGCAGCCGGGCCGTGCATCCTTTTAGTGCACGTTAATGCACGTGAGCTTGCCCCAATGGTTTTCTCACTGCCGACGCTCTGCACAGTGCTCATACGGCGGTGATGTCGTGGCGCCCGCCCTCAGGTAATCGAGCACTTTTTACTGGAGTTTGCACTGTTAGCACCGTTAGCTGCGAGCCGCCTGGCTCAGCCGCCCACATTTTGAGAGCCATTTAGAGGCAATGGAAATACTACCACTTGCCATTAGCACCTTTTTGAATGCCATGTTTTGTTCCTCGACTACTTGAGAAGACTCTGGGGAGAGGAGGGCTTGAGCCACGATGCATTAATACTATAAGGATTTCTTGCCCATGAGCATGGCTGTGTTACAATACAGGCACTTTTCAATGATGATGATGTTGTATTACATGAGAATGACCTTCATTACATTAACATCTTTGGGTGTCTGGTCAGGGAAACCTACAATATCACCTCCAGTTATCCATAAAGCAGGAATCATTCATACGGTATTTGTATAGAATGTGGTGCTCTCAGGTTCACATCACTCTACATACCTCTTTGATTAACTAGTTTGTGTCTCGTCAATTCTCTCTCTCACACACACACACACACTGGTATGAATGTCTTCATTCATTTGTCAAGCTGGCAAAAGGCTAAATTGTCAGGAAGCTGTTCCACACTTGAAATGCTGCATCAAAATGAATGACTCAGAATCACAAGAAAGTGCATCCCATAGTTGGTGCTCTGTTGTAGTCACGCTGACGGCGGCCTAACCTCAAAGAGCTGCCTGTGGCGCAGCAGTGGGAGACTTCAGGGTTAATCAGGACTGATTCCTGTGGGTCCAGAAACAGTTTTGTAGCATGTTGCACATATGGCCACACACACGCCACTCAGTGATGTGAGGGAGCGATGTGTTGTCATGAGCAGCTGATGAAAAGGGAAAACACCTGCTGTTACATCACAGCATGCTTTATAGTTTCAACCCAAAGGGTATCAGTGGGCTCCTGTGCTTTAGTATATATTTAATGCACATCACCTGTTGATGTATCCCTGTTCCTATTGGTTAGCCACGTTGGCAGCAGGACTGCATGGGTTTGCAGTGTCAGATGTTTGGACGGTCGGTTCTCCGCTTTGGTCCAGACAGAAATAGCTCAACAACCATTCACGCGTCTCTCGGGATGACGGATGACGAACACTTGTTTTAATAATGCATTTCATATTATAGCATAGCAGTTGGGTCGTGGAACGGGACCGTCATCATTTGTGTGCAGCACGTGTCAACTGCATCAGGTGGCCACATTTTACATTATCAGTGTCAGTGTTTTGTTTTTTGTCCTCTTCTCTTTCTCCACAGCTCTATTTGAGAGCGTGTGCATTCGATTACTGCGATAAACTGGTTAAAGTAATTGCGCCATCATGTTGCATATGCTCCGGCACGTAGTCATCGCCGCCCTGTCCAACAGGGCCGAGCACACCAAGGGCCGATGCACCGAGAAGGGATGCATGTTTATAGCTGAAACATTGATTATGACTGTTGTCATGTGACGGTGCGGCAATTATTTCCTATAAGGATTTTAGTGACAAAGACTTTGTATCACTGTCAGACAACACGGACAAATATTAGGTTTGGAAACTTCAGTTTGGATTAATGATGAGACGTTAATAAATGATGCTCCTGTAAAACAAGAGGACGCTTTCAAACCAGCCCATTGGAACAAGTCAGAGGTTTACTGTCAGACAGTTGTTGTTTGGAGCCACGTCGATGTTTTTCTGGCTCCGACCAGCTGGTCTGTCTGCCTCCCAACTCATGTGATCGAGAAAAGAAACCGGGTTTTTGTGACAGACGACAGGGATGGCCAATCATCTGTCACGGTGCAGGGGTCGGTGAACGGCGCTTGTGTCGGCAGACACACTGGGAAGGTTTCATCCTCTAGTGAGCTCTGGAGCTCAGTGCTGGATCAGCTAGCGTCTGGTCTCGTGTGGCTGGAGGCATCCAGAAAACAAGCAGACTCGCAGCATGTGCTAGAGACTTTGATAAGGAGACAAGATGAACCGGGAACTGGAGTATATGTTTATTGAAGTAAGTCTTTGCTTCTTTTGAGCTTTCAATTTTCATCCCCTGCCTCTGATCATTTAGTAGGTTGATAGCCAAACCAAATCTTGTAAAACTGTGAAAGGAGATGGACTTTAAGTCAGATTAAAGTCTCCGATCTGTTGAAGGAGAAGCGCCGCTCTCTCTTTAGCATGTGGTTCTCTGATAAGTGATCTCTACGTTCTGGGCTTGAATCCGCTCTATTGCCTCTTTAATGTATAACACGGAGCTCCTGACAAACCCTTGTTCGGCAGGAAACGACACAATGGTGTCAATGAAATTGGCAGGACGGTAATAACTCCACCAGAGTAGCAGCAACTCTGACTTTAGCCTGAGCCGCGTTTCTGAATAACAGCATAATCTTTGTTGTAGTTCGTCCTAACTTTTGACGATTGCATATCTGCATATCTGGGCTTCCAGCCGGGGTCGCAACCGACTTGACTAGATGGAGAAGCAATGTGTTCTCCTACTGAATGATAATGAAGGAGCGCGTTTGTGTCCTATAGATCTACAGGCAATATAAATGATTTCCTCTCCGGTTACCTGTTTGCTGTAGCGTGTTGTACGAAGCAGCACTATTCTCTCTGAAGCGCTGGTTAGCGTGGCTTAGTCCTCACTGTGTTCTCTGTGTATCGCTTCCTAATTGAGGGACTATTCAGACACATTTCGGTTTAAATATTAAACAATAAGCTCAGCTGTGTTATTCTCCTGCACTGATATAAGATATGAAGAGAACTACACTCTTCAGCACCGACTAAACTAATGAGAATAGACACTGGGCATCGTCACATCTTAGTAAGATATCCTGATCTTTGGCAATCAGCATGCTAGTTGTTCCCTAGTTAGCGAGCTCAATTTCACAGTTTCATTAGAAACTCCACCAGCACTGAGGTCTCTGTATCTCGGCTTCATGCTGCGTCTGCCCAGCTGAGCGGAAAAACAGCAGATTCTCACATGAGCGGCATCATGTGACGAGGCCTCTGCAGTCTGAGACTCCATTCACGGCTTTACTGAGAATATGTTTTTCGCATACCTCTGCAGCTGTCTAGGAAGTTGCCTCTGCCCGACCGTGTTCTACAATGTTTTCACGTTTTAATCTATTTCTACTTTAGTCATTTTTTTGTCGCTACCCGCCGCTCAATTCATCTCAGTCGTCTTTCAAGTTAAAAGAACGAGGTTATTCCACGACGGAGCAGAGGAGTGTAGATGGATCCAAAGGATGCCACTTTAATAATGTTGCAGAAAGCACATGTAACGGGTTCAAATTGGAAATAATTTCCAAGTGAGTGGTCTTATAGGTGTTCATTGAGGCCCTGGCAATGTAAGTGTGAGCAGGAGAAACCCCCCGTGGGAGGCTTCAGAGGAGTCATAGCAGGACAGAGGGACTTCAACCCAAGAGTGAAAACTGAGAGCTCAGTATTAGCGAGGGGAAGCCTCTTTAATCTGCTGATGACTTTGTGCAGATTTGTAGTACTTGCACATACACACAAACACACAGTACACGCACATACACTGCACACACACACTCTCCCGACGCCTCGATCTCTGTGACCTCACGTCCTTGCAGTGGTGTTGCAGGAGAAAGAGGAAAAGGAGGTTTAGATTTAGATTTACTGTTGATAACTTCAAACCTTTCTTCATGTTAAGTGATTACAACCGTCTTTAAGCTCTGTATTGTGGCACACCGATTTGGATGAAACGGCCTTAATCTAATGTCTTTATTAATGTAAACAAATTCATACCTGTGGGTCAGGACAAGAATCCAGGCAAGTAGAAGCTTTTGCTCACAGAGGAACCTCTCGTCATGTGCGAATGTAATGACATCCCGGTGTAGTTGACTGGAGTAAGATTAGCCGGTGTTAAATTAGCCTAACCAGGTCATGATCCTTTGTCTCAGTTAAATCAGGATTAGCATCAGCCCAGCCTGCACCTCCAAGAGCAGCCGTTAGCTGCTGCTAACTAGCCGGTTGTCAACCACTGTGAGGAAAGTGTAGATGGTTAATTATTTGAAATAAAAATACATTGTGTCATGAAATACTTGATGTGTCAGACGGTATAATATTGTCAGAAATTACAGTACATTGCAACTAGATCATGTCAGTGTTCTTCAATAAAATGCATCAAATGTTTTAAAAAGAAAATATTTTTTCTTGCATTATATTCCTTACAGTTTTGTAAACTTTAGTACAGAACAACAACATAATTGCCAGGCATCGAGACATATGCTACATATCCAGATAACACACATTATATATTGTAGACTTCATAATTGATTGTCAAAGCAGACAGTAAAAAGGTAAATGACAGTTTTAGCAGTAACGATGATCGAGGGCAAAAGGAGAACACCAAGCATGTTCCCTATAGCAACAAATATAGCATCCATTTTGTTCATCTTGCAATGTATGAATTATTTCTATATCTTAGTGAAAGTCAGTTTTTCTATTTCGTGAATTACTTTGATATCTACTGTAGTTTACAGTGTGTATATATATATATATATATATATATATATTTCAGGAGCCATCTGTCATTTCCTGTAAATCTTTCTAGCATAATGATGCATGTTTATTTCATTTTATTGGTAAAAAGAACCAGTTATCAGTGGGAATCCCTTATGACTTGAATACAACCCTAATATCTGATGATTGGTTGTAATTAGAGTGATATCAAGTAATTGTTCTATTATTCTGCATTTTTACAGAAAATATTCTACAATCATATATTCTACTATCAATAGCATATTAGCATATACCTTATCCCAAACTAAGGACTAAAAGTCCAAGATATCTCTCTTCTTCATTAATCTGTCTCTTATGAATCCCTTAACCATATGGAAGTCCAATACCAAATCTTGTGTAACAACTAAATCAGACCTCCCTTGACTGGATCTTTAAGGGCCGGAATGAAAGAAAAAAGCAATTAAAACGTATGCTCGGGGCGGGATCACACTGAATACATTGAATATGGCGCCATTCACTTCAAACAAGAGCATCTGTTCCTGACTGGATGCAGATGGAAGGAGAGCGAGCTGCATTGTTTGCATTCATCCTCTCCATAGTGTTAGTATCATCTGTTGGATTTAACGGGTATTGTCTTCTTTTTAATTTTTTTACTGCTCTCTTTGCTTGAGCTCTGAACCCTGTCTGTCCATTTTAAAGACGCAACCGTTTATCACATTGGAAGCTCGTGACCCTGGCCTCAGTGTGACCACACCCAGAAGCACGTAAAGAAAAAGAACAGTCGATTACCCATTTAGCAGTTCACGGTGTGTATGCTCGTGCATGCGGCGCAATGCAGAGACACTTCAGTCATCTGATTTCTGACATCACAGATGCTCTGACGTCTTTGATCCTCTTTCCTCTCCCTCTCTCCTCTTCGTCTGCTTCCCCTAACTCACAAGCCTGACCATCATCCATCCCTCCATCCATCCCTCCGCAAGGCAGACAGAGAGGCTGCACTCTGACTCATCACAATGTTTCCCTCCAGCTTTCAGACGCTTGTCTTCTCCAGCTTGTGTTTCATTGTGAAGGATAATGTCCTTGAAACATGTAAGTGTGTGTCTATGTGTGTGCGTGCGTGCGTGTGTATGTGTATCCTTCATCTCTCCTCGGTTTTCTGAACCCTGGGGAATTTGTTGGTCTATAAATATGATTCTTAGCCACTGCAGCTGCATTCATTCTGTACACATGACATCTATTGCTTCTGTCCATCCGAGGAGAGGGATCCACCTCTGTTGCTCTCCTGAAGGTTTTTTCCATGTGAAAGGCTTTTTTCTATTTCTTGGGAGTTTTTCATGATTCGATGTGAGGTCCTGGGACAGGGATGTCGTATGTGTACAGATTGTAAAGCCCTCTGAGGCAAATTTGTGATTTTGGGCTATACAAAATAAACTGAATTGAATTGAATTAATAGTCTGTCTTCTCATTCCCATACTCGGACACACACACACACACACACAGAGAGACATACCTAATTCAGGATAAACATGCTTGACACCTACTGGCATGAGGAAGTGTGCTCAGCAGTGCAGTGGTGTCTCTGTGAGGTGTGATGCTGTTCAAAACTAGCTGTTTCTATTTTTAGCTTGTCTCCTCCTCCTCTCCTCAACGCTGTCTCTCTATGTCTCTCTGCCTCTCTTTGTCTCTCTCTCTCATTCTCCGTTGCTAGGAGGCAGGCAGCTTAGATTGTCTCCTGTGGGGACCAAAAAGGTGGAATAAGAAGAGCGATCGAGACGGGCAGTTTCCCCGTTTTGTTTCCCCTTTAAGTAGCTTTAAGGGATATTTTCCTCCAGTTTAAACTGACATATTTCACATCTTTAGAAACTTTGGGAACCCCAATACCATTTGAAATACAGATCTGCTGGTTTGAACAACGTTTGGCATCACAGCAGAGGTTTGTAGTGGCTAAACAAACAGCCGCTAAATATAAGAGCAACAAAATGGGTTTCCTGAAAAGTATTATAATGTTGTTAGTTGTCTTTAAAGTTGCCCTAATTCATACTTTCATTTCTTGCTTCAAGAAGAGTCAGCGTGCGTTTGTTGATATGTTGATAACACCATTTGATGATTATATGACTACAATTGGCTCCTTACAACTAAAAGTTACACCAGCTTTGATAAATACGTCAGTTTTGGCAGTGATGTGCCAACGTTATACAGAATATTTTTCCAGATGGGGAATAAACTATCCAATGAGCTGATTGTGCCAAAGTTGTATCCTTGTTAAAGAGACAGTTGGTATTACTTTTTAATTGCACAGGCTGTTTATTGGCAAATTAGACATTAGCATATCAGGCCTGGAAGATGTCTCTATAACAAGAAGGAATATTAGGATATCTTAATAATAGTTTAAGGGTGGTTGTATCAAATATGTTATGAGGATTAGAGAAAGGATTAGAGAAAGGAAGAACACAATTGGGACAACCTGGGAGTTTTAGTGGTGGTGAAGCTCAGCATGAAAAACAAAAAAAAGACTAAAGATTTGTTTATAGAGCTTCTTTGTTCTCGGACAGACTTTAGCTGCTATTTCACCCCAACACTCGTATTAACCTGGAGAGACAGACAGGGGAGAGTTGGAGGGAGAAGCTTTGTGTGATCATGATGAGTGAAGCAGCAGACCCACGTCTTTCTCTCTTGCGTCTGTTAAAATGCCATCGGCAGTTTATGTAACGAAGCCTAAATAAGCCATGACATCGATGTTGAACTTCCAGAGAGTATAGAAAGAGTCATTCAGATATGTGTGTGTGTGTGTCCATAATTCACTAGAATTTGAAATAAATGAGTCTTAGCAAGGTGAAAATCCTGTTGAGATAAAGGTTTTAGTCTAAATCCCATTGTGATTATTTGATAATCTCTCTACTGTGTCCTGAGTAGTGCTTTAACAAAGACAAAAATATGAGGACTATATTTTATCTTTGTAATCGTTTCATATTTATATTTTCACACTTACGCCATTGCTTAATTTACCCATGCTCATTGAAACAACACAAAACTCACCAATGTCAATATTACGCTTGCTACTGGAATGCAAATCCCACCACAATCTGTTATGTTGAACCTCCTAATTTAATTTCCTCATCTTTCTCCCTTATGCAATATCAAATAGCATAGCAAAAACAACCTCTGTGTCGTTTTGATCACTGACTTATGACTTCACTCGAGCAGCGCCTGCACAGACACACATTCACACACGCGCGGGCCTCGTTTGTCTGAGTTGTTAACGTGTGTGTGTGTGTGTGCGCACTTACGTTTGTGAGATGGATTCCTCAGCCATGTGACTGCCAGTGTTCATCACCATTTTTCCACATGTCTGTGATCAGCTGATTGCCTCCAGTCACAAGCCTGGAAGACCTGAAACTGTTTTATAGTGAAGTGTGTGTGTGTGTACACATTTCCCATCAGACGATATTATCTCCAAAATAATTGTAATATTTACTTCAAAAACCAGGTGAAGGAGGCTTATCAAACATAGACACCTCCGATTGTGTCACATAAGTTTCAAAAGATATAACGCTGTCACTGAACCAAAATTGAAAGAAGGCAAAGTAAGCAGCTGTGGCTCTTCGCCTAACTGTCTTTCCTCGAATGTGATGACCCGTCTTTATCTAACTTGTCTTTTTCTTTTTACCCCATCTTTCAGTGTGCTCGGGTGTGGATCCCCGACGCAGAGGAGGTGTGGAAGTCCGCCGAGCTGACCAAGGACTACAAAAATGGCGACACCTCCCTGCAGCTCATGCTGGAGGATGGAACGGTGAGGATGAATGGAGGCGCAGGGCGGGGAGGAACCCGTCTCTCCCTCTCCTCTCGGCTCTCTTTGTTTCATCTCGTGTCTCTCTCGTCCTCTCTGCCTCAAAGACACTTCAAAGTGCTGCGCGTCATTAGTGGTTATTGGTTTTAGAATTAGCATTTTCCACTAATGAGACCTGCTTGCAAAGATGCCCCAAGGAGCATTTAAAATGTGTAGCTGTGCATTTAATAATACAAACAGCTGTTAGCTCATATTGCTCCTGTTAATGAAAGCATGCTATTGGCGAGACCATTTGCCATATTGCTCCTTATTATTTAGTTACTTTGATAAAATGTAAAGGTAGCTAGCACCATCAACTGTGTGTTTCAGGTTTCGGCTGGTCAACGTCTCAAAAACTCGACTTTTGGTCGTGGCGCTAAGGGATTTTTATTAAGTAGTCAAGGTGTATCTGTGTAGCTAAATATCACATAACATTTCTCAGGAGGCCCACTGCAGCAACGGTTTTCCACAAACCTCAAGTTCTCAAAAAAAAAACGGCAGAATAGTGAAATAAGGTATTCACGTTGTTAGAGTTTTCTATGAAATACGGCATCCATTATTTGAGTTGATAAAAAGAACACATTTATATGATTGTGCAGCCCTGATGGAGTTGTGCTCTATGGGTGTAGCTGCTGTTGAAGAGAATGAAAATAACCACTCAATTAGCCAGTCAAGCAATCCGATTATGTAATTCATTCTCGATGTTGTTTGCTTTTAGAACTCCCTGTAACAGAATCAACCTTTCATAAAAAAAAAAAAACAGCATCAAAAAGAGACCCATTTAACATGGATATAAAGATATCAAATGTTTCCACACAGGGAGAGCGGAACCAAACGGAAAACAAGATTAATACAATGCAGCTTTGAGCGACTGGCGGTTTGGGGTTTTGCTACAGAGCCGTGCCAAATCATAGCCTGTCTCATGACATATTTGAGAATATATGCATGAAATACTGGCTGATATTGGCCTTTGAGCAATACAAAAAGACATGTTTCTCACTCCCCTTTTGGCATAATCAGGATTTATACCACAGCCACTGAAAGTACTGGAATCTTTATTTGCTTTCAAGTGTTGGAAAAAATCATAAAATCAACTCTTAACATATTTTAATCTTGGCCCTTACACTGAGTTTTTACAACTATTGTTATTGGAGTGGGCTCCAATAGGAGCCTATGGCTGTGCAGCTGCCACACAGAGACCAATTTGGGTTTATCTCTTCCAAATAATGCTGCCACATAACACTGTAGGATCCTCCTTACCCCGGGCACGTGCACCAATAATAATGGTTCGTAAAAAGCAACAGAAGTAATCCACAGAACGTATTCCAACAATATGATCCGTCCATCACACTTCGGGATGTTCTTAATGACAAACAATTCTGCATTAAAAACAGTGTATGCAATATTAGCTGAAGGAATTAGGCATTTCATAAACTCTGACTGATGTCGCTGTGAGAAACCTTTCACTTTCACTTTTCTCTCTTTCAAAAAATATAAATGCTCTCCTAGATTTTGTTATGTTCAGTTCCAAATTAATGTATTCATTCAGGTATTATTACTTTGACTTGGATGTTCATTTCAACAGTTATCCACTTCACACAGTCTCTAATAGTCGCTTTTACATTGGCCTTTAAATAAATCCACTATCAGTCGACCTGCGATCTCAGTGTTGCAATGTGCTTTGCTCATTACGTAATCTGTTTATAACTCTCCTGTCTTGCGCTGCTTTCCTTCTCATCTTCAGAACATTGAGCACAAACTGGACCCCAAAACAAAGAACCTGCCTTACCTGCGAAACCCCGACATCCTGGTGGGCGAGAATGACCTCACAGCACTCAGCTACCTCCACGAGCCGGCCGTGCTGCACAACCTCAAAGTCCGCTTCATCGACTCCAAGCTCATCTACACTTACTGTGGTAGGTGAATAACGTTATACTTTCAACTTTGAGGAATGTTAAGTCACATGTCTGCTACACAACTGTGTGATCAAACAATATTTTCCACAACAGTGAACGGATGAGAATGTCATCACATCATATTATATACAGTACTATTGTATAGTAAAGTATTGTATGCAGCAGGTCTTCATTCAAGAGCAGACCGTTTCTTCAGTCAGATAGGCACCTTGTTCTTTTAGTCACCATGTGCACTATATTTTTTTGTTTTGTTTTTGCTAAAAATACAACATTAGGAACATGTGATGCACATATAATGAAATCAACTTTCTGGAGTCCTGCAAGATCCCTCTCTGGATTTAGCTTATTGAGACCAGTGTGGGAATCAACACTATCAATGTTGACTATGATCAATACGCAGTAGATACCGTATGTGATGCAATTCTTACCCTCTCCGTTTGGAGAGACGCATCTCCGTTTGCCACCTGTTTGATGCGCTCCAGTTCAGCTGCAGGTGAGTTCATGCTCTCCCTCTGTGTCGTAGGAATCGTTCTGGTGGCCATCAACCCGTATGAGCCGCTGCCCATCTACGGCTCAGACATCATCAATGCGTACAGCGGTCAGAACATGGGAGACATGGACCCACACATCTTCGCTGTGGCAGAGGAGGCTTACAAACAGATGGCCAGGTTTGTGTGTGTGTGCATGTGTGTGTGTGTTACCTGAGAAGCCTTGGTTATAGTGTCCTTGTTGCTCGGCCCTCCCTCTCTCTTCTGGGTTTGTAGGTCAAAGCTGAGCCAGAAATAGGCTCATGGGGGTCTCACGTCTCACCTTCTCTCTCTCTCTCTTGCTCTCACTCTCGCTCACTTGCTCTTTTAATACATCTTCCCTCTGCGTGAGCCAACCAGTAGGTCTCTGAGGCTGCCCTCTGGGAGTTTATGCCATGAACTGTTACTGCAGTGACTTACACATGTATACTAACTGCATTGTATACCAAGTTTAATCAGCACTCCGATCTCCCTCCTTCCTTCCTTCACTAATTCAGGGCCGTTTTAGTTGAGGCTGGCAGTAGTCAGCAGTAGCTGTGATGGAGCACTTTAGCAACACAGTTGCTTTACTCCATGTGTGAGGGTTTTACATTCAGTGTAGGGCTGCAAAATGAATTACATTCATAATCTAAACTGTTACAGATGCAGCCTGTCAATTCTCAGTGGACATATTGTTCCAAAGTCTTTTACTGAAAAGCCGAGGTCACCTTTTGTCTGAATCCTGAGCTTCATGAATCCTGGGATTATGAGCACAGCCTCCTCCACCGATCTAAGGAGACGCACAGGCCCAAAAGGAGTCCGTAAATCAGTGATATGTTTTAGGGAGTGCACTGCATACAGTTTCACACACAGTTCCAGTTGAAGTTGTTGTGAAACAGCAGCTCAATTTGAAATACTGTCTCCAGATAGGCTTCACGTGCCCACAACAGCAGCGGCACAGTCTAGAACTCTAGAAAGATGAGGAAGCCTTCCCAAGGACGAAGACCAACAAAATTAAGGCCTGAGAGAAGACATTCAAGCATATAGCCTAACTTCTCCAAGGGATAGGGATGCAATAGATGGAAAAATGCCAAATGCAAAAAAAGAAGAATATTACAACAGAGCCAGCCTGCCTACCAGCAGCTGGGACTTTATTTCAAAGAGAAGTGTCTCAGTAGGATGAGGCGGTGCTGCCTCAGGATTTCAGTTAAGTTCTTTGGAGAATTCGAAGGGCAGCTTGCTGATACATTAAAGCATGCACAGGGAACAGGGGAGCGATACGGTGTGTTAACACCTGCTCTAGCTGCAGGCATTGAAAGTGTTTGTTGATGATATTATCTGACACGTTTTCATCATACAAGTCCTAACTCGGGCATTGTTTGTGTCACACTCTTAATTGTTGAAGCTTCCATGATCCTAACACATCACAACCATCACCCTTAACCTTTGGCCGTCAATGACTAAAGTAACTCCAAAAACCACCCATGACGCATCATATATACAGCTTCCTTATGTTGTTTTTTTATTTATTTATTGTTCGATCTGTCAGGGACGAGAGGAACCAGTCGATCATTGTGAGTGGGGAGTCCGGAGCAGGAAAGACGGTATCAGCCAAATACGCCATGAGATACTTTGCTACCGTCAGCGGCTCCACCAGCGAGGCCAACGTAGAGCAGAAAGTCTTGGCTTCCAACCCCATCATGGAGGTGAGGACAGGAGGCTGTCTGTCTGTTGAATGAAACCCTGGATCATTTCCACTTTAATTTTAAAAGAGGCGGAGACTCAAAGAAACCCAGAACATTTCTTAAAGTTTAAAATGAACACATTGTAATCCTTCAGTGAGCATCTTTTTCTTCTGAAATAACTCATTGGTTGTACATTCACCATATAGACCTACTGATAGGTTTCTCCGCTCACTCTCCTTACCTGATTCAACTTTGTACAACCTGAACATGAACTGGGTTGTGGGTGTGAAGGACTGGGAAAAAGCTCTGCGTCATTTTTCCCGGCAGTTTGTGTGTAGACGCTTGTTTCTTTGGCCCAATTACTCAGTAAATTCACAGGCGTAATTGATTTATGGATGTTATGGGCCAAGTCTCGTTACATTTGCCCTTCTCCCTTATCTTGCTCTTCTCCACCGGCATTTACTTCCTTCCTTCCCTTCGGTTTCTCCACCACATCGTTTGTTTCTGGCCTCGAGGTGCTTTCCACTGTGATAACGCAAGTCTTATCCTTAACTGTGTGTGTTTTTGTATTGCATCCTCTAGAGTCATGAGGACAGGAGGGGTTGGAGAGCTCCCCTGTGCCCATATGCTGCCTCCCTTCCTCCCCCTCCTCTGCCTCCTGACCTCCCCCACCCTGTCGGTCCTCTAAAAAAACGCTCTACTAACATCGCTCTCGTCCTCCCCTCGCCACAACTTTCACCTCGAGCCAATCGGAGACAAGCTGACAGAATGAATAGGAAGCTTTCTTGCGTCGCAGAGGTGTCACTTTAGCCTCTAGGCCGGGACGAGAGTAGATGGTTGCGTCAGCCTTTCCGATATTACCAAACCTGTGTGTGCGTAAGAGCGTTTGTGCGTTGTGTTTATATGTGTCTGGCTGACGCAGGCAGAGATTTAAATACCTGCTGAAAGACTCCTTGTCTGTAGTGAAAGACTGTGTGTTTGACCCACACACACAATTTAACTCCCTTTGAGCCGGCTGCTTGAATAGCTGGAGTGTGTGTGAGTGTTGCAGCCCCACCCCTCTCCCGACAATTCCTCGTAGGGTCATTGATCAATCCTGTTAAATATACTAAGGCGGCTGACTTTAATCTATTTTTTTATTTTTGTATGTGTAGTAGTTCAGCATATCCAGCTCTTGGCTTTGGACGGACAGAAGTCCATTTAACCGCTGATGTTGAGACCGATCACAAATAATCGTAATCTTATTTCAGGTTGTAAGCCACAGTTCTGGCGCACTAATTTTTAGGATCGGGTATGTAGTAGATCTTTGAGAGCCAGGCTAGCGGTTTCCCCCTGATTCCAGCATTTGTGCTAAGCTAAGTTAACCAGCTGCTGGTGTTAACGTCATTTTAAAGGCCCCAAATACATTGTCACTGTGATGGTATGTACTTTGTTGCCTCCGAGTACCAATACCAGTAACCATAGGGAACATTGCCATTCAATCTGCTGTTGTGTTATCCTGGGTTATTGCATATATAAACCCCAAAATGTTTTTATATCTGCACCAATCTAAATTTAAACACTATCCCCATAATAAGTTGCATGTGTTTTTTGCACTTCGAACTTTTTCCGTCTCTCAGGCCATTGGAAATGCAAAGACCACCCGAAATGACAACAGCAGTCGCTTCGGGAAATACATCGAGATCGGCTTCGACACGCGCTACCGTATCATCGGCGCCAACATGAGGACATATCTGCTGGAGAAGTCGCGGGTGGTCTTTCAGGTGAGCACATGAACGCGCACACCAGATGTTTATGTATATTAAAATTGATTGTATTTGTATTATGGTGTTACCTTTTTAAATTTAAACATTACATTCAAAAGGTCGACGGTTTACCATATTTGCAATTGTAAATGACGCCGCACACGCACCTAAACACGCACACTGGGACCATAACTAAGTAGTTATTTGGCTTCCAGTGGCTCACACATGACTCGTGTTGCTGCATATGTCATACGCACACATTCATGCATGCACGCACAAGTAACAAATAGTGTGTCCCGGGTCATATGTTGAAGTATCGAACTCTATTGGCGGGACAATAAGCAGGGGACATGTGGGGAAAGACACTTGCATAACCCCTGGCCTGGTAATTAAGACACTTATCATGTCAACGCAAATCCCTGATTAAAGCCGGGGACCTTTTGTTGCACGTCACACACCCCTCCCTTTCCCTGTGTTCCTTGACTCTATGATTAAACCCTGGTCAAAGCATTTAACATGTTGGACTTTACCAACATTAACTGGCCCTGGTGTCCTTTAGAGCAGAAGAAGAATGCAGCAAAACCAAAGAGGAGGAAACAAAGTAGGAGGAAACAAAGTCTATCTCTCTCACCGGGTGACAGCTCTCTCTCTCTCTCTCTCTCTCTCTCTCTCTTTCTCATCAAAGACATTCCATATCTGTTCACATGTTAGCAAGCAGCAGAAAAATTATAACCTTTAGCTTTTGTTGCGTCATACATGTTCTATCTAGATGGGGTTTACTTTCCTTTTCTCTTGTATACAGTAACTTTATTGGATATTCAGCGGGTGTGTTTGCTGACCGATGGAGCCAGTAGGGCAGTGTCTGGATAAGGAAACATATTTCACACACACACACACACACACACACACACACACACTGCTGGGAAATGAGGATGTTGGCAGAAAATGTGATCACTGTCCTCACATTTCGCACATGAATGACTCTGGTGTGTGTGTGTGTGTGTCTGTGTGTGAATTCTAGTAGCAGAAAGCACCATTGTAGGACATGGCTAACAGTTTACAGCAGACATAATTTGTAGTTATTCATTTTCATTAGAAATTAATTTGTAACTCAAGTTGGATGCAGTTGTTTATGTTGTTAATTGTGTATGCACATTTACCGTATGGTCTATCAGGTATTATCTCCTCACAGGTTTGGAAATGCATGCACAGGTGGGCCACACCTTGTGTTTGATTTGTAGATCAATGACATTCATGTGATGTATTTTAATAAAAATGCCATAAAGGTGTGCATGCAGCATTTCCCTTACATTATATGATCTTCATGCTTTGTTTCAGGCCGACGAGGAAAGGAATTACCACATCTTCTATCAGCTTTGTGCATCATCCCATCTGCCTGAGTACAAAATGCTGACGCTGAGTAAGTGTCATACACGTGTGCATGCATCCTCACACACAGAGCTGCACAGTTTACAAGAAACATTCACACCATAAGCAATGACTTAAACAGGAGCTTGAATTCGGAAGAAACAGCTGGAGCCGCAAGGCAAAAAGAGAAATAAATTAACTTGATCGTCCACAGTTAGATGTCTGAAGAGCTCTGACGGATATCAGATTATTATAATATCAGTTTAGACGTATCAAACACATCGACTCCGTGGTTAAACAGGGACTCAGAGGTCTCCCACTGTGGACCTGCACCTGCTCATCCAAATCATGAGACACACACACACACACACACACACACACACGCTCACACACACACTGCTGGCACTGGCACTGTCACTTACAGCGTCACACACACACACACACACACATACACACACACACACACACACACACACAGCTGCTGTCGTCTTTTCCTCTCCTACTGACTTCCTGGCTCAATAAATGGGTTGGTTGTCACGGTCGTGTCCGTGCCCCGTGTTGCCAGGAAACAGGCCATGCCTTGATTCAGTGTAAATTGTGCATCGAGAAACAGATTGTGGGAAAGTTGCGCTTACATGATTTTTATACAGAGGGTAAAAAAAGGTTTCTAGATGATGCACTGATGTCACAATGTATCATTTTTAACAGCTCCTCCTAGCTAATCAGAAACATAATGTTTTCATTAATAAACTTCCATCTATTAAATCCGGTACATGTTGGTTTCCAATCCTCTGTGGAAAAGGAGGATCCTGGGATAGCACACATTGCACGAAGTAAAAAAAAAACTGCACATACTGCACGTTTTCTGAATGTATTCCCTCTCTCTGTTTCTCCACTCAGGCAGCGCAAACGACTTCTTGTACACCAGGCAGGGCCGCAGCCCGGTTATCGTCGGTGTGGATGACACCATGGAGCTGTCCACCACTCGCAAAGCCTTCACATTGCTCGGTAACGTTCAAATATGTCTGTAAAATGTACACAGTGTAACCCTGTAGTCTAATATATCTGAAGAGAACTCACACGGTTCACTGGGTTAAAGTATTGTATACTTAGAAGAAACACTCTTTGTTCCCTTCCAGGTATTAATGAGTCCAACCAGATGGGGTTGTTCCAGGTTTTGGCTGCTATTCTTCATCTGGGAAACGTGGAGATAAAGGACAGAGACTCAGACAGCAGCGTCATTCCCGTGAGGATAATATTATATTATTAATGCTGTAGTTCAGATTGCCATTGAGACTGAAACAGATAGCTTGATATTTGTAGTTTTGTGATAGTCTGTATTAGACGGTAATCTAAAAATACATATGTTGGGCCTGTTGGAGCCTAGGAATACATGCGTGATTCCAATTGAGGAAATCCACTCTAGCTGACATCGTGTTAGTGATTTCCTGGTATTGATTAAGATCTCCTCTTTTCCCTGTAGCCCAACAATCGCCACCTGACGGCGTTCTGCGAGCTGGTGGGCGTGAGCTACCAGGACATGTCTCAGTGGCTGTGCCACAGGAAGCTGAAGACGGCCACAGAGACGTACATCAAGACCCTGCCCCGCCTGCAGGCCACCAACGCCCGCGATGCGCTGTCGAAACATATCTACGCCAAGCTCTTCAACTGGATTGTGGCGCACGTGAACAAAGCCCTCATCACCAATATCACACAGCACTCCTTCATCGGGGTCCTCGACATCTACGGGTACGTCTGTGCATTCGCCTGTCTGTGTGGGGCGACTTAGCTACATCTGAGGTTTGAATAGCACTTGTGTGTGTGTGTGCATGTGTTTTGACAGCTTGGCTAAATACAGTAAACTGACTTTCCTAGCGGTGTACGAGCAGCTTGACTCCTCTGTTCTTCCTCCCAAGGTTTGAGACATTTGAGATCAACAGCTTTGAGCAGTTCTGTATCAACTACGCCAATGAGAAACTCCAGCAACAGTTCAACATGGTGGGCAGCACACGTTTTCACAATATATTTACAGATGTGACTCTTTTTAAATTGCTTGATGCAAGGATACAGCGTAATCCCAACTTGGGTGTGTGTTTGCGCAGCATGTGTTCAAGCTGGAGCAGGAGGAGTACATGAGGGAGCAGATCCCCTGGACTCTGATTGACTTCTACGACAATCAGCCCTGCATCAACCTCATAGAGGCCAAGATGGGCATCCTGGACCTGTTGGACGAGGAGTGCAAGGTACGTTTTTTAATTCAGTCCACTACATATTTAAATTGATTTATATATATATATATATATTATTTTTTCTCTGGTATTGAAAGACACTCATGACTGATGCAGAGAGAATAGTTTCTGGCTTACAAGGATTTTTGTTGCTTTGTCATATTTTTTTAATAATTATTTTTATTTGACGTATAATGATCTTTTTAACAGTGCTGTCCAAAAGAATGCATTTTATCCGGCTTTTGTTTGACAAGTAAAACACTAAATAGACTGACCATAAATCTTCTAATCTTTAATCTCTTTTAAAAGTATCTGCATTGGCACCAACGCTTACGATGTACACTTTCATGAGACTTGATGTCTTATGAATACTGTTACAAACGTTTCCATATGCAAAAAGTTCAGTAAGTCTCTGCTGCATATTGAGCAGAAGCATTGAACTTCTCCACGAGTTCACACCCACATTCTGCTTTACATGTATTTGTTTTTACAGTCGACCTGTCGGTGCCTCTCACCACACACTTGACCCGAGTGTCCCAACACCTACGCCTAATGGCTCACATCAGAGTTCACCTGCAGAAACCCAGCATAAAAACAATGACTACTTTCTAGCGTGCACAATGACACTGAATGGATGCATGTTTTTATTTTAGTTGGGGACGCTCCACACAACCTCTAGTATTGTTGTGCGGAGCTTTGCTTGAATGTATATGAAACATAAGAGTTATCTGAGTTGCAGCCCGTGTAGATTGAAGGCAGTGCTCATATCTGTACCTCTACAGTCAACTAACAATGCTGACTAATCTCTCTGTGGCTCTGAACTGCTGCAAGGTCATTTTACAAGCTGTTGACATTTGAGGTGGTCCACATTGCTAACATAATTGCAGAGTAACGCAAACACAAAATTGACATTTGGTTTGACTTCTTGGCAAAGAAATATGAGAAAAGATGTTGTCCTCATGCACTTTGAAAGAAAACCTTGTAAGATATAATGCAATCCAATATCTTCCAGTTCTTTGTCTTTCAGTGTATTTATAAGCAGATGGTTACATACATATTTTCTTCCTGATAGTTTCCACTGTGTCTTCTCCCTTTCTCTACCAGATGCCTAAAGGTTCGGATGATTCTTGGGCTCAGAAACTCTACAACACCCACCTAAAGACCTGCTCCCTCTTCGAGAAGCCTCGCATGTCCAACCGCGCTTTCATTATTCAACATTTTGCTGACAAGGTGGGCTGGACTGTTTGCAGAGTGTTTAGTATACTATAAGAGGAGTTAGATTCATTAGTTATTTTTATTTGACATTAAAAATTGACTGGAAAACTAATGGCTGGTGCCTTTGTAGCTCCACATACAACACTTAGGGACACATTGGCTGCAGTTGCTGCTGCAGTGCTGGAGTTATTTTTAGGATGGCCGGAGGACAGATAACTTTTTTTTATTATCATCATTGTTTTCACACAAAGAAAACAGTACTGCAGTGAAATGTTTAGTGTGTGTGTGTGTGTGTGTGTGTGTGTGTGTGTGTGTGTGTGTGTGTGTGTGTGTGTTTGACTAGTTGAATCCACTTTAGTGTCTCATAGCTGTATGACGCAGTGTTATTTTTACTGTCTGTTTTAAGATCCTCACTATTAGGTTACAGATAAACGGGGTCAAGGACTAATGCAGACTCTCCCATCGGTACCCTGACATTAAAATGGAATCCGTGGAGATATTTCTGACCAAACATTTGAAAAGATGAATGTTGATATATTTAAAGGCGCTTTGCATCCGGAGTTCATGTCTGAACAGGAGCTACTCTGAAGGTATTACTTTTTGCCTTGGAGCTTGACATGAAACCAATAGATAGAAACATTTATCTTTTATATATGTACCCTCAGCATTAGAACAGTGAATACGCATTTCTTTGGGTCAGATAATGTGATTAGAAATACAAAAATGGCAGCTAGGGAAGTAAACTGTAGGAATGCAAAACTGAACCGTAAAAAAATAAAACCGCTCAATGACGTACGAACCAAAATCAATGTCATGGCTTTATGTAATGTAGCGTTATCACCATTAATCAATCTATCTATATATTTATATATTTCGGAGATCAAACACATTAGTAATAGTTTTGTTTTTCTTCTCCCTAATCTGTGGCCCAAAAACTGCAATACCAAATCAAACTGTGGGCTTATTCAACTGAATGTCTCATCAGAAATATAAGACCTGGATAAATCCCAATGAAATGTCCTCACAGGTATAGTAACACACACTGCTCTCTGGTTGTCGAGCAGGTGGAGTACCAATGTGACGGTTTCCTGGAGAAGAACAAGGACACAGTGAACGAAGAACAGATCAATGTGCTGAAGGCCAGCAAGGTGAGGAGGACAGACACACATCTGCATTACGTTTATGGACACGTGTATAGTCAGATGCAAACTAGATTCATGTGCAGAGAGACATTTGAACACATTACTGTACAACTCAAAACACTATCAAGCGTCCACTGAGATCAAAGCCAAGAAGCCTGCAGCTCGTGGAGAGCTGGTGCACCTGCTCTGTGTGAAGAATAAACGATTGTTTAATGAAACAAAGTCCCAGTTGAAGGCTCAGGGAAGCAGCGCCCTCCTCTGGCCATGTGGCGGTAGTGTTGATGCCAGAAGTGATGACAAATGCTCCAACCAGGAGGTTTAGGTTTTATTTGTACACAACAGTCAAAGCTAAATACACACGCACAGTAAGTCAGGTCATTGGCTCAACGTGTCCCAGAGGATAAAGATGATTTTGGTCAATAATATCAATATAATGTTATTATGATATATTTTGCTACATATTGCACCTGCTAGTTTGTCAAAAATATATAATATATATAATAATTTTAGTGAAAAAAAGAACAGACACACAAGCTATGATGTAGTGTGTTTGTTCCAATATGCTCAAAGTGATCATCGACTGTTCTCTTATAGACTTCATCAAGAGCAGAAATGGGTAAGGGTTGAAATACTGTCTGCTCTAACCTCTAACACAATCACTCAACACACACACACACACACACACACACACACACACACACACACACACACTCACACACACACACACACAACTTTAAACTACCAAACCCTACTTTAAACCATGTTATTTATGTGGTACTCAACCTTCAGCCACACAACCTTATCTTGAACCTTCCCTCAACAGGCAGACAATGAGACAATACTTTGCAAACATTTAGTTTAGACTGTTTTAACTGCATCGCCGTTTGTGATTGCCCTTTGGATGATGATCAGCTTGGATGATGTGTTTTCTAAAACGTCTGCTGTTGATAGCATTTCAACTCTCAAGACGGTGAAAGGAAATTCTGGTTCATTACAACGTGGGTCTTGTTTGCATAGTCGTGGCTATTGTCTCTTTCAGTATTGATACACTGGGACAATAATGTCTGAGATCTGGTTACAGGGAGTCCATTTATAAACTGTGATAAATATTTACATTTTCTCTTTTGTCTTCGTTTTCTCTCCTCAATAAATTGGGCTCATTCGGGGTTTTGTTTAAAACCTCCGGTTGGCTCATCGTCACACATGTGACGATGAGACCGCAGTGGACTTATTTTTTTAGCAGGGCCACTTAAATACCAGATCTTAGCAATTGGCCAAAAGCTCTGCAAAGAAAAGCCGGGTTGTCTAAAACCCGGAACCTCCGTTTCACGTGTTCGATGCTCCAGCCCTGTGATGCTTTCAAAGAGCAGCTGCATTGCTCCAAACTGCATTGGGACCGGCGAGAGACACAGGAGTCTCGCATTCATGCAGACGTCTGCTTGCAAGTCTAATCAATACAGTGGCTTCGAGAAATGCCCGATGCAGAGATTTCCCATGATGCACTGCAGTCCAGGAATCTGATCCAGCTTTCGACAGATCGAATTCCCCCGCGTGGCCGTCTCCCTCCAACAGACACGCGTCATACCTCATGCGGGCTTAGAGCTCAGTGGAAATGCATCCCGACGTGTTCATCGTCCCATCGTGTCTCTTCAAACCATTTCAACCTCGTCATTAGTCTGCCTGGTTTCATCTACTTTTTAGTTTGTGTATAATATACACATTCATGTGTATACATTAATGTGTGTATTATACTTTTTGTTTGGGGCGGGGTAATAATGATTGTGGGTTTTCTTTCCTTTTTTTAATGTCATTGTGTTTCTTTTGTCACTGTGTCTCCTCCTTGTGTTGTCCATGTATGTTTGGGTCATCATGACAACCCTTCCCTGCCAGCAGAAGGTAAACCGAGGCGTTCTTACAACGCTGATCCGCCTGCAGCGCTTCCTTTTACCTCCTTTTTCCCCTCCCCTCTCTTTTATTTCTCTCACTCACCGAGGTAGTATCACTCTAACGGCACTGATGAGACTGAAGTTGTTTGTGTGTGTCTATGTTTGTTGCATGGGGAGCACTAAAGGCACTCTGAGAGGAGAAAAGAGGGCTGGACATAAAACCAAGGGACAAAGGAAGGAGGACATGTTTTCAGAGTGATGCTGTGAGCGCGCAGCACGTAAAGCCTTTGTGGCCGTGGCTGTTCAGATTATCCTGCTTAATGACGCTGGCGAGAGCAGCTGCATGGCAACGCTGTGAGGGAGGACCTGAAGCTGCACATAACACAGCATCCTCCTTGTATAACCTCTGTGTTATATGGAACACAACTGATGTGTTTCATACATGATTTATGTCCTAACACCATGGCAAGATAACGCCATGCAGTCATATATGGCCAGCGCGTACTTTCATATATGACAAAACATAACCTTTCCTTGTTCCTATCTTTTTAAAACATCGTAACAACTCTCTGACTGTGAATACATTTAACAAACGCTAATCTACAAATCAAGCGACGTCTTCTTGAACTATCCGGACTAGTGTGGAAAATGTACTCATGTCAAACCATCTCTGCACTTGATTATCAGACTAGACAACTTGATTGCTTTTTAAATGTAAAAATTAAGTCATTAACATCGTGGTTTTCGACACTCGTTATGAAGGCATGCTCCATGAAAGCTGTCGTTATGCTTTGTAAGGCTTTATGCAATAGGTAACAGAAATGCATTTGCATGCCAGGAACTGTAAAAAGAGGCTGTTAGAAACTACATTTATCGCTAATAAATATGTTTTGTAGTTGCACTGAAGCTTAACGTACAGTACATCTAGAGTGAAAGGCTTTGTGGATAACCTATTTTTCCGTAAATCAATATTGCCTGCCGTGTCTAATGCTGCCTTCAGCTGCTCTGTTTGACTGTAAGCGGGCTGCTTTCCCCAGTTTCACCTGCTGGTGGAGCTGTTTCACGACGGGGAGAAAGCCATCAGTCCCACTGGTCAGGTCGCTGGCACCGGAGGCCGGACCCGCCTCAGCATCAAGCCTGACAAGAGCCGGGAAAAGAGCAGCAAGGAGAACAAGAAGACCGTTGGCTGCCAGGTTGATATCTCTTTCCTGTGTGTTTGTTCTGTGGACTGATGCTGTGTACTGCATCCTGCTGTAGGTGTTTCCACAGGTGATCCACCTGCACAGAGTGAGATCAGCATTTTGGTGGATATCAGATATACACTGAATATATATATATATATATATATATATATATATATATATATATATATATATATATATATATATATATATACAGGTCTTGTCTAAAGTCATTGTCATTTATTTCATTACTGCTAGTTGTGAATTGCAGCAACATCAACATTAGGAAAGAATGACGATCTTCAATTTTCAGTCGGTTTGAAGCGATAACAATTATTTACTAATTCCTAATTATGATGCAGCAGACAACGGCGCGTGTTCCTAATGATGATTATCTATAGCTGTAGCCTAGTTTGAAACTACAAAAGAAATGATGGTGATGATTGTCCTCCTGCAGTTTCGTAACTCGCTGCATATGCTGATGGGTACTTTGAACGCAACAACTCCGCACTACGTGCGGTGCATCAAACCCAATGACTTCAAGCTGGGCTTCACGTGAGTCTTCCTCTTCTTTATTTATGAAAAACACATTGTTATATCTAGAGGTAATATTCTCATAGAAACCATATTTACTGTGTTTATGTGCTGTTGGCAGGTTCGATCCTAAACGTGCGGTGCAGCAGCTCAGAGCCTGCGGTGTCCTGGAAACCATCCGCATCTCTGCTGCAGGTTTCCCATCCAGGTACCGACGCAGCCCAGCAACACTGCTGCTTGTGTTGGATATGTGTTGTGTCCTTAAAGAGTTTTTAAGAGTTCCCGAGCAGAAGGCAAATGCTAAATGTTACCCTGCATGTAAGAGTCTACTGTCTGAATGCATCCTCTCAACAATGCAGCCGGCCTGCAGAATTGATTTGATCCTTTTGTTATTTATCATCGCTCCATTTGCACAAGTGATTAGCGTTCTCTCTCTAGAGGAGACTGTTTTGTCTAGCCGAGTCTGGCTTTACTTACTGGTCACCTTAATGCATTCAATATTGATGCTAAAATACCTGATAATATGAGCAGAACAAATGATTTTTGTCCAAATAAATCACCCTATAGGTTATGTTTTATATCCTGACAATTTTACAACTTGACACCACAATCATGCCTTGCATTTTGAGGTAGTGAGTATGTTTACTTACAGAAATCCACACATTAAAGCACACCCAGTTCCCTCTTTGCAAATGTACTTTGCTGCAAACATGTATTCATCATGGCTGTGTGTGTCTCAGATGGACGTACCAGGAGTTCTTCAGCCGTTACAGAGTGCTGATGAAGCAGAAGGACGTGTTACCTGACAAGAAGTTGACATGCAGAAATGTTATGGAGCAACTGGTGCAGGTCAGACTGGGTGTTTACCTTTCCTTCACTCTTAAAAGAATAATGGTTATATTACGATTTGCATTGTCTACGGCACCTATGAATTTAGCTTTTCATTTCTGAGTCCTTCGTTCTGCCCTTCTAAGGGTCCACTGTCTTACTCCCAATCTCTGCTCCTGTCTTCCTTCAGGACCAGGACAAATACCAGTTTGGTAAGACCAAGATCTTCTTCAGGGCCGGCCAGGTTGCCTACCTGGAGAAGCTGAGGTCGGAGAAGTTGCGTGTTGCCTGCGTTCGCATCCAGAAGACCATTCGCTGCTGGCTGGCGCGCAAGAAGTATCTGCGCAAGCGCAGCGCTGCCATCACCATCCAGAGGTTCACCAGAGGATACCAAGCTCGCTGGTCAGTCAGCTGAACCTGATTCACAACTCCTTCAGCCATTGAAACGGAACAATCGCGCACACACACATTTGATTCCTTCTTACGAATTGTTTTAAAAGACAATGCTGTGTAAAACTGTTTGTTTTGATTATTATTGGAGTTAAATTAGTCGCAGGATGAAATACCTAAAGTCTAAAGTTGTGTTCGATACTTGTTCGTTGAGTATATCTCTGGTCCTCCTCAGCCTGGCCAAGTTCATGCGTCGCTCGCAGGCGGCCACCGTTATCCAGAAGTACCAGCGGATGTGCGTGGAGAGGAAACACTACAGACAGAAGCAGGCTGCCGCTCTGGTCATGCAGACGATCCTCCGAGCTTACATGGCCCGGCAGAAGTACCAGGCGGTAAGACACGCATCACAAAATGCCGCGATATCAACTCCTAAGATCTGGCTTTCTATAAATCTATAAACTTTTCTTTTCCTGATAGTTCAGTTGTCCTATTCTGGCTCACTGACTCACTTCTACAACATTACTGTAACAAGAAAACAACAATATTACAGAAAGGAATCTGTGAAATGTGAATAAATGACGTTACTGTATGTAAACCACATGGGTGCTCATCACTCTCTCTGCTCCTCCTTTACTGTCTCTGTTTCCGCCTGCAGTTACTGCGGGAGCACAAGGTTGTGATCATTCAGAAGCGCGTCCGTGGCTGGTTGGCTCGATGCTGGTACAAGCGCTGCCTCGTCTCCATCGTCTACCTGCAGTGCTGCTTCCGCAGGATGAAGGCCAGGCGCCAGTTGAAGAAGCTGAAGATCGAGGCCCGCTCAGTGGAGCACTTCAAGAAGCTCAACAAAGGCATGGAGAACAAGATCATGCAGCTGCAGAGGAAACTCGACGAGCAGGTGAGGGATTTTCCCCATTGGGAGTTTTGTTTTTATCGATGTATGCATGTATGATATTGTTTTATGGTCCCATGCCTCCAGAACAAGGAAAAGCGGTTGGTCAACGAGAAGCTCGTCGCTCTGGAGAATACCTACACAACAGAGAGCGAGCGGATGCGCGGCGAGCTGGGCCGGCTGCGCGGGGTGGAGGAGGATGCCAAGAACAAAGGCAACCAAGTGACCTCGCTGCTGGAGGAGCTGGAGAAGCTGAGGAAGGAGCTGAGTTCCACACAGAAGGAGAAAAAGACCATCGAGGACTGGGCGCAAACCTACAGGAGCGAAATGGAGAAAGTAAGATTGGACCTGCAGACCTGTTGTGGTCCTGGTCCTCCATCTCGCTGTGTGTGTGTGTGTGTGTGTGTGTGTGTGTGTGTGTTACATGTCGCCTGTAGATGCCTTTTTCACTCTTTTCTAGATGTTGGTTGTGTGTTTGAAAGATTTGAATTTCAATACTCTCCCTATACTCTCCCTAAAACCTCCTCCATTGTCTCTCCTCCACTTAGTTTTCAGCTTTTAGTGAGGCTGTCGCGGTCAACAATTCCTATTATTAGTTTAAAACTAACGTCCCTAGAAATTGCTTCAGATTAGTATAACGGCCCATAGTTTCCTGGAAATATCACAACATATTTATTTTTGCTTAAATATTCATATTGGCACCAGAAGAAAACCATTTCCCCCCAATTTAGGAGCCAGAGCAAACCAGGGTGAAATGGGCACATGGTTGGGTGAGAGGGCGCAGTTGCCCCGGGGCAGGTGAGCACAGGAGATAGAGTAGTGTGCTAGTGAGGTAGCCACTGAGCTGTGTACTCTTTCTTCTTTTCTTTTCTTTCTTTCTTTTTTTTTCCGGTGTTTCTGTCTCGTATTTTGTCTGTTGTTTGTCCTCAAATAACTCGGAGAGCATCTTTTAGGAGTTACAGTAATGAGTTAGATGTAGAAAATAAATGGATCAGTCACATTTAGTGGACTTCAGATATTTCATGTTCAAGATTCTGACCTTGCTTTGCACACCACATTAGTGAAGTATCATTTGTTAACGTGTGTGTGTGTGTGTGTGTGTGTGTGTGTGTGTGTGTGTGTGTGTGTGTGTGTGTGTGTGTGTGTGTGTGTGTGTGTGTGTGTGTGTGTGTGTGTGTGTGTGTGTGTGTGTGTGTGTGTGTGTGTGTGTGTGTGTGTGTGTGTGTGTGTGTGTAGATGGTCTCAGAGCTGAAGGAACAGAATGGCTCGCTGAAGAAAGAGAAGGACGACTTGAACAGGTTGATTCAGGAACAGAGTCAGCAGATGACAGGTATGAAAATGTCACCTCCTAAATCATCCATCCATTCATCCAGTTGTCTCCGAAACCGGACAGTACGTTTCTCTATGACCCTTCAGAGAAAATGGTCCGTGCGATAGCCGAGGAGACTCAGCAGCTGGAGACGAATCTGAACGAGGAGCGATCTCGCTACCAGAACCTCCTGACGGAACACCGTCGCCTCGAGGAGAAACACGACGACCTGAAGGAGGAGATGGTTTCTTCGGTGAGGAACACGCGCACACACCGAGGTTTCATATATGAACATCATTTGACATCATTTAGGTGTTGTGTCAACTTACATTCTGAAAACACTTTATATCCATTGTTGCATTTTTTTCTGAACATCAGATTTGCTTTAACAGCAGAAAGCAAAAGGTTTGTGATGTTTGCTGCGCTCAGTCTGAAGGCGCAGCAGGGCTGACTCGAGTCTGTCGGTTTAACCCTTTAATGAAAAGGTTTATGTTCTCTCTCTCGTCTGCAGAACGTCTCCAAGCCCGGCCACAGGAGAACAGATTCCACCCACAGCAGCAACGGATCCGAGTACACATACAACTCCGAGTGCGCCGAATTGGAAGAAGGTTCCCGTGCTGCCGAAGTAAGAACGTTGGCATTCAGTACTGTCGCGTTGAATATGAAGGAATCGTCCAGAGTTTCTACTCTGATGTCAAAGTGGCCTTTCTTTTTCAACATTGCCATTTCAATACTCATCCCGGGGCTTATGCGCTGTCCTCCCATTCCTTCGTCCTGCAGGATGTGACACGAGGGATAGACACCTCGCTGACCCTCAAGCTGCAGAAACGTTTAACAGAACTGGAGCAAGAAAAGCAGTCGCTGCGCAACGAACTGGAAAACAAAGAGGATCAGTTCCTGCGGGCTAGAGCCAGGGTACCGACACCCACACTGGGCTCTGAAATATATCATCCTATTATTAATGTGTATAGTAATAAGAAAAGAGATAACACTTATACAACACCTAGTTATAAACTTCATTTAATGTGTTAACACTAAATGATTGTACACATACAGTAATATTTGTATAGTGCCCAATGGAAAGCCAAAATATACATACGTAAGCATGTAATAACCCAGTATAAGAACAAAAAAGTACTTTTTTTACACCTTTTATGACTCATTGATATAACAAGAGACTTTGCATCCTCATGTAGATAATGTAAACGCCTCATGACACAGGTTATTACACCGAAAGGTTCTTCTCAGGCCCTGTTCTTATTCTGTGTCAATACAGAGTTTGTCCTCAACACCTGTTCATCACCATGTTTTGCTCCTTGTTTCAGGATGACGTTGAGTTTAAAAAGGCTCGAGGGGCAGAGCTGGAGTACGAGTCCCTCAAGGTAAGCTATGAGGGGACTAGAAAGTAGAAATGTAACACTGGCACCTGTTTTCTCACTGTTTCCAGATAATGACTTGATATGAAGGCAGACATCTTCTTTTATGATGGCATTTTCTGCCACTGAATCTTTTTGCACTTCTCAGCGTCAGGAGCTGGAGTCGGAGAACAAGAAACTGAAACATGACCTGGTGGACATAAGGCAAAGCCTGCTGGGTAACGCAGCTACAGGTGCTGGGGCCCCGGGCTCCCCAGCTTACAAGGTGGTCTTGGAGCAGCTCAACTCGTCCTGTGAGGAACTGGAGGTCCGTAAGGAGGAGGTGCTGATCCTGCGCTCCCAGCTGGTCAGCCAGAAGGAAGCCATGCACCACAAGGTAGAAGAATATTTAACCGTCTCTGTTTTCTTTGTGCTTAATAAGGCACAGTTCATCCATCACCACTGCTCAACTGGAAATTATCTTGACAAGCCTTGTATATGGCCAATAATCATCCACACGTAATTAAACATGGAGGCTCTGTGGTCACATGGTGCTGTTGTTCGTTCACAAAATGAAGCTCGATTTAGGTGGATATCACCTGCTTGATTGCATCCACAATCTTGTGTGTTGTGTTTTCACCACTGTCTGCTTCTCTGTTTGTCTATTTGTTTGCACAATATCTCCAAAAAACGAATAATGGTTCAGGCCAAATCTCTCATGGCCTAAAGATCACACAATCTGTTTCATTTGTGTGACAAAAAGGACTTGAACATTACTTGATTGGCATATAAACTCTAGTTCGTTGGTAATTTAGGCTCACGTTATTATTTACACTGTATGTTGATGTTGTTTTCACTGCACCGTCAGTGTGTCTAACTCTCCTGTCTCCACCTTCTCTCCTCCATCCCTGGTTTCCCACAGGATGAGAAGGTACAGTTTAAAAACTGCATCATGCATGAGTATTTAACACTTTTTTTTCAAAGTGTCTCGCATGTAAACCCTCCGTAGGTAAGAAATCTGATCCAGCAATCAAATTTATATTTCATCTCAGTGATAGCAAGCAGCATTCATTTGAAAACAGGTGCAGCTGTTACCTCTGCTGATAGAAAACTAATAATAACAATAACTTAAAGTTTACCCATAGATAATTAAAAACAGCAGTATTTCTGGTGGTTGTTCAATAGTGGAGGCTTCTTATTTTGCACTAGCAGCTGCTCAAATATGGCTTCTTCGTGGGTTTCATAGATTAGTGAAAGAAAAGGTTTCATAAATCAACAATAACTTCGGTACCTAAAGATTAAAGAAAACATTTAGTGATTTTAAACAGGCTTTACTTTCACTTGCTCTTTTCTGTCTGCCACCACTAATATGCCTTTTTGCACCAAGTAAACGTGGGAAATCACCAACTTCATTTGAGTAAAGGGAGCAGACTGAGGGAAAGTGGTGACAACAAAGACTCCTGAAATGCTTTAAACATTAAATGTATGATATGTAAACAGTGTGAGAGCATTCAAGGGAGAGTGTTCCCTTTCAAAGATTTGCACTGGAACCATAACCGGTGACCAAATTAATGTCAAACAAGAAACCCAAAAGTGCAGCTGTAACATAAAATCAAGGAAACAAAAGATCAGTTTTCTTACTTTAGGAGACTTTACACACACACACACACACACACACACTCACTGATTATCTCATCTATCAAGTCCATTGTCTTTATGAATGAATGCCGTTATGGGCTGTTTATTTCACTAAAGAGTTAATCTTCTGTGAACACTATCTGTGATGCACTCACAACCCACGGATGGATGTCAGTACAGAATGAAAACCCACAGCACGTTGTACTTGAAATTAGATCCTGTACATCTCGGTTCACACAACAGTCATTCTGAAATTGCATGAAATGCATTTTTCTTTTTTCAAATTCAAGTTTCAGAAATGCAAGTTCAGAACACAGCTTTTAAATTCAGAATACAATATTAAATATCTGATTAATGGTGCAACTCATAAGAACTGCTTGAAATGTATACCAAGGCAACACAGATGGAGTTCACTCCACAGTGCTGAGCAGTGGTGACTACTACAGTCTATACTTTACTGTAGGTTTTTAATTATTTATGTTGCTGTTGACTCACTAAAGAAGTAAACTCTGTGACCGTTGGTCTGCTGCATTATACTGCAGCTACATAGACTCACAGATATGTCTTTGCATTACACTTCAGCTACATAGATGCACAGATATGTTGCTGCGTTATACTGCAGCTACATAGATGCACAGATATGCTGGTTCCCACTCCTTCATGCTCAGAAATCACCTTGTTTTCATATGACGTTAACTCCCTGTTACTTATCGGCTGATGCTCAGCACCTCTTGTCTCATGAGAGCTTGAAAAATAAATGCCATCGCTGCGTAGTGACGTTCCCCGTAGACAGGCAGCTGCCGCTGAGGCATCGCTTGATGGCTTGTCACCGTTTCATCCCGAGGCTCCAACTGGCTGATGATTGTCAGAGTGAAAGGACAGTCGTAGCCAGCAGCTGTAGTGATGCTGGCCAGGGAGTCGGCAACGCACATGCCGCATGCCCGCTGCAGTGTGAACTCGCATTCATTAAACCATCGGTCCGCTTGTCTTCATTCATACACCTGAACTGTGTGAAGCTCATGGTGCTGCTTAGCAAGCGGTAGGAGCAGCCAGGTTGCACTTATAAATTCTCTTTCTCATTCATCTTCTCGTTTCCTTCATCCACCCTCCTCTAGGAAACCATGACGGAGCTTTCGGTCTTTGTTGAGGATGTGTCCAAACTGAAGGACGCTGGTGAACTCAAGCAGGCTTACATGGGCCTCAAAGACACCAACAGGTACTTTAGTTCAGCCAGTTCTCCTCCCAATCGCCAGTCTCCACATTTATCAATGTTAAATTCACCCGAAGCAACCGACCCGAAAGTCTGTATCTTACTGAGCTCACGCTCCATTATCGATATCACCGTGAAATGTGTGCAAGAAGTGTGTGTTTGTGAACACTGCCTTGTCCTGTGCAGATCTCCTCGGTTCACGCGTAAGCCGTTGGAAGTCAGTGATCTCCTGAGTAGGCTGAGGTAACCAATGAGACGTGGCCTATGCATCGTGGAGCAGAGCATGCATGGCCACGCTGATGCCCAACCGAGTTGAACATGTCACTGATATTACTGAAGCTGAACCAGCTGACTTTACGTCGCAGTGCTGATGAAAGCTTGGGTCGGCGTTTTCTGCCCTAACTGCATGTCGAATGATGTAGCCGCTCGAGTCACAGCTAAAGGTCTCACTTGAACTCTAACAGACTGTGTTCAGCGGTATTTGAATTCAAGGAATGTGTGGTTTTAGGATTCATAGGTCTGCATGGGATTGTATGAATCAGCATGGACAAGAGTGCAGTCTCTTAAACTGAAGGTAGTTCCTGTTTGAGGATATTTTCAAAAGCTCCGGTCTGTTGTTTGGAGATGCTGCAGAACTCTATATTTACAGTGCAGTGTTTACAAAATATGCAGCATGAAAGCATGGACATGTCTGAGCTAAAAAAGGTATTAATGTAATCTTCAGTTGTAGTTTAACCTTTTATTAACGCATAGATTTACAGCACAACTTCCTCCTGCACTGACTTTTCAGCAGCGATAGGTTGGATGTCGCTGCGGGAAGCCTCCTCTCTCAGCTTTTATGGAATGAGTTTGGCATAACTCCTGCATGAAAGCCGACTTGTTTTCTTTGTTTGTGCGAAGCGGAGATGCACAGCGCACTTTTAATGACTTGAATGTCGATACGCAGATCACTTTTGCGAGGATCCGTCATGCTGTCCGCGTTTTTAAAACGTGTTTCATCTGATTGGTCGCAAAATCCTCCACACGTGATATTGTTCACACAATAGGTAGCTAACTATATGACATATTCTCTGCTATTAAGCAACAACGTTAGTGTACTTATATACTTAAAGTTCCAGTGTTGAGGGAAACCCTTCACATTGTTACTTATCAGAGTTGCCCAAAACTCTGCGCTGTGCATCACTGCCTTCATACCATTTTCTCCCATGTTGCTCCCTTTGTTGCTCGTGACCTTCTTTGTTCACACACTGACATACGAGTGTTGAGTGGAGAGTATTTAGTACACAGCGGGCTACATTTAGACAGTTAAGCATCCATCAACAGCGCACCTAAAACAGATGACCTGAATCTGTGGGTATCAAAATAATTACCGATACATTAACATCACAGTCCAATTCCACTTTTTTAGTTGCGTGGTTATATAATATAAATTAAAGCTACTAAGAGGAACTTTTATTTAATGTTGATTGTGGTGGTGCCTGTGGAAAAAGTGGGAGATTTTCCAACCACCACAGTCCCTTTTTTAGAAAACCTCTCATTTTAATGCAGCAGGGTACAACAGGCTCCGGCCAGGAGGAGGAGCCTGTTGTACAGCATCAGTATTAAAGCGTCAGCATTAAATTGAGACTGTTTCATTACAAGTTCCTCGTAGTAACTTTAAGAGCCACCAAAAGGTAGACAGACACATGTTTTCCCCCACAGTCATAATATTGCATCAAATTAAACATTGTAGTTTTTCCATGTACATATGCAGACGACTCAGATAGGGAGAAGAAGGCACACTACTGTTGTCTTGCACATCTCTTTCCCCGACTAAACCATCCCGCATTTTTATTTTTGTTGTTGTGTTGTTCGTGTTCCTTTTGTGTTGTTTGTCGGTCAGATCTGCCGCTCCAGACTTCCATAAGCTGAATGAGGACGGAGAGCTGTGGCTGGTTAATCAGGGCTTAAAGGAAACCATCAGGTGGAACTGGGTTTTCTGTCATTTCTTTAGCATGATATACGTTTACCTTTTCACAGGAAAGAATGTGTGCTGCTGTTTTTCTTCATTTACCTCTTTTCTCGCTCTCGCGTTTTATCAAGCGTTTCTCTCACGTCTTTGCATTTCTTCATAGGACATGTAAGACATGTGATTTGGTTGTTGTTACTAATAGGAACAGCTACTCTCAGCCTACGTTTTGGCCCCAGAACTCATTAGATGGGCTCTGCCCACGTGAATAGGTTTGGTGTTGTGTTATGGAGTTATGCATATCTTGTACTCTACTTGGGTGCTAACAATACTTTTGGCACAACAGAAGATTTGCCCAGTTGTTTTGGTCCCACTCTCTTCTGACAGTACTTCACGGGGTTGTGTGCTCTTCACACATGTTTTTTTAACGCATAGTCATTTATTCAAGGTTTTGGATTGATTTTCCCATTTTATTTATGACAAAGTGCTGCAGAATTTTTCTTCATCTTGCCACTAACCTGGTTTTACTCACTTTATAAGGACAGTCTGTAAAATGTCTCAGCTTCTTAAAATATGAACTTTAATATTCACTGCAGAGCTCGCTTTGGTTTCGCTACATGGATTAGATTTGCCAACCGATCAGTTGTGTTTCATTACTAACATCTAATGTTGAAACAAGTAGTTGAAATACAGTGAGAAATAAAGTATTGTTCCTGACATTTTAAAACGGTTCCTAAGAATTATTCACAAACGCATTACTTTCTGCATAGCTTATTATTTTCCTTGCTAATGTCTTTCTAGAAATTACACATTGGGAGAAGAACCTGGGATTCTGTCTGAGCATTAAAACAACCGTTGACATTTTAGTAGTAGTAATAAGTGAAAGTCTCACTGAATGCTAGTTTACTTATTGCCATATATCTGACTGACAGAGTTTGAAGTTACCAAACTAGAATGAAGCATAAAACTCTACCTTGCCAGCAGCTTTTAAAGAATGTGTTCAGAGAGGCTGGGCTCTGGCTGCAGGTAGTGCCTGCACAGCATGCTGTGTCCTGCGTCACCACACTGGTGAAAAGCTCCTTCTCTGACTGTTTTTTGTTCTTTTACTTACACTATAATGCTGATATATTTTCCTCTTCTCTCATTGATGCCCTTTCTCTTGTTATTCCCCAATTTGTCTTCTATCCTCACTCCATCGTCCCGTCTTCCCTCACTTCCTTTCACCTGCCACGTACCCTCTTCCTTTTCCCTCCTCCGTCCATCTTCCATTTACCCTCCTTCCTTGTTTCATCTTTGGCACACCTCCTCTCTTCTTCCCCTTCCTTCCCCCTCTGGTCTCATCTCCTTGCCCACCTCCCTCCCCCCACCAGGCTACTGGAGCACCAGCTGCAGACTCAGCGGAGAGGTTACGATAGCGAGGTGGAGTCGTTGCGCGGCGAGCTGCAGAATGTCAAGGAGGATAACAACCGTCAGCAGCAGCTCTTGGCCCAAAACCTGCAGCTGCCTCCGGAGGCCCGAATCGAAGCCAGTCTGCAGCACGAGATCACCCGGCTCACCAACGAGAACCTGGTACGCTGCAGCACACGCAAAGAGGCCTCCAGGTTGAGGAGGAGGAGGAGGAATAGGAACTGCAACCTCAGTTCATGTAACGTGCACATCGCAAAGAGCCTCTGCACACTTAATAAACACAAAACAACACAGACGCCACATCTACCAATACACACACTGGCAGAATCCCAAACATACAGGTAACAACGTTAATATTACAGCGGTAACAACGAAGACATTTATATGACGTAAATATGTGTGTGTAGCCTGTGGAGTGACCATAAATATATTAGAATTAGGAAGCCTAAATGTGTAAGCATTTTTCGTCTCCGACTTTATTATTCAAATAGTCAAAAAAGTTATAATCCAGTAACATCAACCTTTTACAATATACACGCTCCCCCATAATAGATCCATCTGACGTAACCAACCACCACCAAAAAAAAATAGCGGAAACATTACATATGATTTCTTTTTCAAGTAAACACAAGATTCCAAACCTTTTTTTAGATGTTTTTCTTGCTACATTTGAGCCCCGTTCTCGCACACGGCAAAGCGTGGCAGGAACGGCCACATGTTTGGGTTGCTCCATTTCCACTTGGGCCACGCATACAAAGACGGAAACAGTTGTCTCGCACACTCATTTGTGTGGATGGTATCACCTGACAGGAACTCCTGGCTGAAGACCCCACAGCGTCCCGAGAGGCTCGAGTCATCATTTTACGACGGATGGTTGTATGTAGAGTGTGTGTGTGTGCATGTGGTTGTGTGTGTGTGTGTGTGTGTTTGCATGTGTCAGAACTAACTGAGGTTGTGCGTTTTGAATGAAGCAGTGCTGAATGTCGCTCTAACTCTCCACAGCGGCGTCTTCTAACTCACAGCGGAGCAGCTATGCACCTTCTTCTTGTTTCTAACAGCCAGCGAGTCCTGTAGCATCTCTTCCTCTGAAAAAGAAATCAGCACAGCAGCTCTCATGTTGATTTTAACAACCCCCGCCCCCCCTTTATTTGTTTGTTGGTTTGTTTCCAAGATGTTAGTCAATGCAAAGCTATCACTGTACAGACACGTTGGAGTGTTTCTTTTTACCGCTGGACAGTGTGAAGCTGAGAGGCTTGCCGTTTGTCCTCACTATTCTCTTTTCCTTCTCTTTTCATCTGTCTCTCTCTCTCTCCATCACTCCAACCCTCGGCCTGTTCCAGGATCTAATGGAGCAGCTGGAGAAGCAGGACCGAACCATCCGCAAGCTCAAGAAGCAACTGAAGGTGTACTCCAAGAGGATCGGAGAGATGGGGGGTACATGAGAAATGATCAATCAGCAAAGACTTGAGAGTCCGTAGATGTTATGTGTTTGAGTGCTACCGGACTGGATATTGCCTGACTGTCATGTGTTGTGTGTCTGCCAGCGGGTCAAACCGAGGGACAAACGTCTCCAGGACAGATGGTGGACGAGCCGATTCACCCCGTCAACATTCCTCGCAGGGAGAAAGATTTCCAAGGGATGCTGGAGTACAAGAAGGAGGATGAACTGAAACTGGTCAAGAACCTCATCCTTGGTAAGAACTAAGTATGAAGAGCAAGAAACAACAGCTGGAAAATTAGATAAAAGATACTCATTATTTCAGGACCTTTTGGTGTCCTTCTGCTGTTGTAGTTTGACAAACCACTGAGCCTCACATGGAACTGGTAAACCTTTAAAGATAACTTAGAATGCCTTAAATATCATTTGTTTCAAACAAATCATAACGCAGGTTTTATTAAAAATGAAGGCTTCATTTACGTTTTTTTAAAAATCTGACATCTAAAAAGCATCTGTAGAGAAGCTTTGTGTGACTTCAGAAACTTCTCTAATGTTCTCCTCAGTCCATTGCTGAGCTCTGAATTGCTCCTCTTGTCTCTCCAGAGCTGAAGCCTCGTGGTGTGGCCGTGAATCTGATCCCAGGTCTGCCGGCCTACATCCTGTTCATGTGTCTGAGACATGCAGACTACGTCAACGATGACCAGAAGGTCCGCACCCTGCTCACCTCAACCATCAACAGTATTAAGAAGATCCTAAAGGTATGTGTGCGTGTGCGTGTGCGTGTGCGTGTGCGTGTGCGCGCGCGCGTGCGCGGAGGGGGGTACAGTGGTACTCTTATAAAGTGCAACCTTGTATTAAATGTAGTACTTTGGGTTGATTTTTAAATGCTGTTTTGGGTCATTTGTGGAATGTTTGACTTGGAGACTTGACTGTAACCAGCTGGTTTACTGACTACTGAATTTGTTCTTCCTCTCGTCTCTTCCTGTCAGAAACGAGGAGACGACTTTGAGACGGTCTCCTTCTGGTTGGCGAACACCTGCCGCTTCTTACACTGTCTGAAACAATACAGCGGAGACGAGGTGAGACACAATGCACACCGACATAGAAACGCTTCAGCTCAAGTATATGTACACATACATGAACAGGGTTTGGTAAACTTCTCGGCAATCGTGATTGTTTTTTGTGTTTTTTCTTGGGGGGAAAGAAATCTAACAACCGGGTAGACGGAGAATATAAAAAGTTAAATGAACTGGAGATTATTGAAAATAATTAACTTTTCCTGCGATTGCAAATGGTGTTACTGATGATACAAAGTGTGACATTTGACATATCATACATTAGAATGAAATAGTATTTTTAATAGAGTTGCTGAGGAAGAATCTGCCTTTTTCTGTGTTTTTTTTAGGCCTTCATGAAGCACAACACGCAGAGACAGAATGAACACACTCTGTCCAACTTCGACCTGGCAGAGTACAGACAGGTGATCAGTGACCTGGCCATCCAGATCTACCAGCAGCTGATCAAATGCATGGAGAACATCCTCCAGCCCATGATAGGTGTGTGCATGTACATGTGTGTGTGTGAGATCCTACAAGCTAATGGTATTGTAGTATAGATGGGATTTGCACATGTGCATGATACAAATACTTACAAACTGTGTGTGCGTGTGCGTGTGCGTGTGCGTGTGTGTGTGTGTGTGTGTGTGTGTGTGTGTGTGTGTGTGTGTGTTTCCTGCAGTTTCTGGCATGCTGGAACACGAGACCATCCAGGGAGTTTCGGGGGTGAAGCCCACGGGCCTCCGTAAGCGAACAGCTAGTATCGCAGACGAGGGCACCTACACGCTTGACTCCATCCTGAGGCAGCTCAGCGCCTTCCACTCCACCATGTGCCAGCACGGCACCGACCCCGAGCTCATCAAACAAGTGGTGAAGCAGCAGTTCTACATCATCGGAGCAGTCACCCTCAACAACCTGCTGCTACGCAAGGACATGTGCTCCTGGAGCAAAGGCATGCAGATCAGGTACAGTAGGAGATGTTGCTGCTCAGAGGGGAGCTCTAACGTGGAGCTGATAGTCTGACCCTTGTGTTTGTTGGTTGTTGTCATTGTTTTTACCTATGACTTGTGTCTGTGTGCAGGTACAATGTGAGCCAGCAGGAGGAGTGGCTCAGAGACAAAGGTCTAATGGTATGCGGAGCCAAGGAGACTCTGGAGCCTCTGATCCAGGCCGCACAGCTGCTGCAGGTGAAGAAAAAGACTGACGAGGACGCCGATGCCATCTGCTCCATGTGCCTGGCCCTCACCACCGCTCAGGTAAACTGTCCCAGCATTCATCATTCATTAACAACCTTCAAAGAGACCAGAGACGCTTTTTAAATCATTGTTCTCACCTTAATCCTAAAGCCACTGGAGGTCAAATGTCTTTACAACCTCTCTGTGTTATGTCTCTTCCAGATTGTGAAGGTCTTGAACCTCTACACTCCAGTCAATGAATTTGAGGAGAGAGTATCGGTGTCATTCATACGAACCATACAGGTAATTTACTCCAATGTATCAACACCACACTGATTCATGTGGCTACAGGATAAATATTAAGGACACGATTGCTCCTGGAAGAGTTACACCTTCCGAACCATAGCACAAATTGAGTCCAGTAACGTTACATTCATTTTGATAGTGACTAAATTTGACTGCATATTAATTATTTCATCTTTTGCTTTTTCCATTTAGACTCGCTTGCGAGATCGTTGCGAGAGTCCGCAGTTGTTGATGGACACCAAGATGATTTACCCGGTCACTTTCCCGTTCAGCCCTTCCTCCCTCGCCCTGGAGACCATCCAGATCCCCAGCTCGCTCAACCTGGGCTTCCTCACCCGCGTCTAAATCGAGGCGCCACAGGACGGCAGCCGTTTTGATGTAGTGGCCACAGTTGGAATTGCAGGTCAAAATAAATAAATCAAAACATTAGGATTTGTAGTCGCACAGTTTGAGCAATTATGTCCAAAATATTAGCTGAAAAGCCTCCAAGAGCTTCTAATTTAAAACATGGATTCCAGTTCTCTTAAGCCTTCCCTTGATCCTGAACATTGACACACAGAAAATCAGACAAAAGAAAACCCCATCACATACTGAACTTTCAACATGCATCTGTACAATACGTGCATCCTCTGAACGTACACATGCACGCCTACACTCATGTGCACTTTCTCGCTTACAAAACGCACACATACACACAAAACCAACGGTCACCGCCGCCGCTGGTTTAAATCTGTCTGTAAAAGGCCGTCGTCCATCCACTGCTTGTAAAAACGCCTGCCTCTGAAAGAAGCCCCAGGATCAGGTCTACGCCTCCAGTACTCTCTCTGCATCCACACCTGGGTCTGTTTGAGTGGTCCCGACCCCGGTTCCCCCAGCTCCTTCCTTTTGTGTTTCAACTAGCTGTTAAGATTGTTCTTCTTGTTGCCCATTTAAAAGCCCAGTTGGGCTGATAAGAAATCTAATTTTGTCATTGTCTCGTTCTCCGGTGAGAATGTACGTAACAATACACGGGAGCGGACCCAAAAGAGGGGTCGAGACCTCACAAAGAGGAATAACTTCATGAATTGTAGTCTCGCCTCGAATGTCGAGTCTATATTTAAGAGGCAAAGCGAACGCTGAGTCCCAGTAGGAAGCCGACTGAGTGTCTCTCTCCACCCCATGTTGAGGCTTCGCTCTGCCGTCGTCATTTCACCCTCTGAACACAGTCAAGCCAAGACAGATCTCACCATCTGTACTACATTATTTATACATATATAAATATGAATAATACATATCATGTATTTTATTTATTGCATTTACCTCCGTCCCCACCCTCCCTTTATTAGATTAGAAGCTTTCTCTTTGCAGTAAACATGTCTGATGTATGAAGGCTGGGACCATCATTTCCCACAGCTTTGTAAGGACCGCTTTAGTTTAGGTCCATTGTAGGCTGTTTATGTCAATATCAGGTAACTTATGTCGTATAGTTTAAGGAGTGCCGGCACAGATGATTATTTGTTAGGTCACGTCTTGACGTAGAGATGTCGCTTTATCCCGTTTATTCTGCATTTCAGGGCAGATGAAGTGTAGCAGGGGTTTTAACTGAGGAGAGATTTAGAAGGTACGAGGTTTAAGCTCTGGCGAGGGTTTAACCTGCGATTGTCTCTACCGTTTACAGCTGTGACCAGAGCTGAGCGGCACAGGAAACACTGGCACAAAGATATTTAACTCACATTACACTCTTACTTATTGCTGTATCACCGGGAGGTTTTTCCTCCTCTCTCTACTTGTCTTCTCTGGTCACAGCTCTAGTCAGCGCTTTGAAGCGGTGATACTATTATCAACGTGGAAATATTTATTTCAGTATTGTCATTTTCTTAAGCATTAAAGCTATGTATATTATGAAGCCATGTATCACTGAGCAGAATGGACAGAAAAGGTTTCTCTGATGTTGGTTACACCAGCGTCTTCTGCTTTATTCCCACACGAACAATAACTGCAGTTGAGGGCTCCGGTTCCTCTCCCGTTCAATATGGGCCTTTTATAACCAAAAACAATAGAATATGTGCTACTGCACTTTTCCCACATCTCAATTGCATGGGGGTTACGGACGGAGAAAGATATTTTAGTCTTTTCTGTTTGGTGCTCTCATTGTTTTGGTTCAGATATCCAGACCTATTCGGTCTGAGGGTGATATTGCACCACACCCCATACTCCGTATGGCCACAGTGGGATAATAACTGCACAGCATGCGCTGCTGCTGCTGCTGCTGCCCTCGTCTAACCTGCACAGGCTTTACCAGCATTACTATTTACCAGAAATGAACCTGCATGCTTTTGTTCTATTTAGTTGTTTGAACAGAGCTAAGAGTCGTCAGATGAGTGTTCGGGAATCTGTCGATGTCGTTACAAAAAGTCCTTTGTCTGCATTCACATGGTCCTCGCTGCCTCGTGTTTAACACTTTTTCCCCCCCGTCTACTTCCTGTTGTGCCATTAGTATTAACAGTCAACCAAATTTGCCTAATGACCTTTACCCTTTCACAAACTTCATTCATTCAATTATCTTTTGAAGGTGCTTACATATAAAGGAGCTTGTGAATGGTCACCAAAACTGGACTCTTTTTTAAAATTTATTTAATGTATTCTTTTGTTTTAAACCGACCAACAAAGGAAATAATTGAATTGCTGGTGAAGATACAGTATGCGCAGAGAAATAAATATATTTTACCACGGTGAAGTATCTCATTAAATGCCATATTAATTACAGATGAAAACAAAAGAGGAGTAAAGAGAAGTTATTATGTGAAGTTGTTTTGTGTTGCACTTGTATTTGAGAACAATTTGATATCCATATGCTCTCATTGGGACCACATGTTATCAGTCTGCCTTCTGTTATATCACTCGGGTTTATAGGTAGTTTAAAGTATGGTTTGTGTAACAAGTACATTTCTGTGGCGAGGAAGGAGGTGACTGAAAGAATTAATTAACCACATGAATGTTTCAAATTGTTAATGAAGTGTATCATGATTTTAGTTGCACATTGTTGGACAAAGCCTTATCTGAATGATTTGCTATCTAAACGACTTAAACACACGATCAACATTGTAGCATTGTTTTGTTCCGTCAGTGCAGTTTTTGTTTTTTCTCAACTGTAAAATGAATATAAATTGTTAAATGTGGTCATTTCTTTTATTTTGATATGGTGTCCTTTTGTCCTACAGTTGGTGTCACAGATGGGTCGCACTGTTTAGCCATCAGTCCAGATGCACTTTTGAGACATTGTCAGATAAATGAGAGCTGGATAAAGAACCGTAAAGAGAAACGAGCCTTCTACTGAACTGCGACGCATTACGCTTCCTTTACCACATTCCCTCTGCGAGTGGGCGCTTCGCTTTCATAATCAGTGATTTTTCTTTTCCGGCTGTTGATGAATTAATTAATTAACGCATCCACGGGTAAGAAGACAAACACTCCTGCTAGTTTGGTTGCAGAGCAGCCTTGGTCAGAGCATCCTCGTGGACTGAAGTATTTAGAGTGCAGTTGGAAGGCTTGCCTAGTTTCAGAGGAGGAAAGCACACACACACACACACACACACACAGGTCCATTCATTTTGTTGAGCAGAGCTGCAGCGTCTTGCTCCTCTGGGCTTCTCTTGGGCTCTCATAAAGGAGAAAGTGTCATTCTTTCACTCTGCGTTTTTACACGAAGGAGAGAGTTGGTTGTATGATATGACGCAGACATTATAAATGACCATTGTTCTTATCAGCACTCGCGTTGATTGTGCCATTTTAAAGAATTGTTAAAAACCAGAACATATATCATCGTCCCAGCTGTCGTGGTGCTGGTGTGACCATGCTGAAGCCAGCGCCACATGTTTCCTCTCTGACCCATGTGTACATTTGACAAACTGGACTGTTTGTAGTTTCTGGTATCTGTGCTTAGTGAATGTGTTCACCGTTAAGAAACCGAGAAACTTGGAAAAAATTGTCAAATCTGTAAAAGTAAAATAAAATAATTCAGCACTGTTGGATTGTCTCCGGTTTTCCTCATTCTTTAAAAGTCTTTAAGAAATTGTGATGTGAAAAAAAAAAAATGGTCGAGCCATTAAATAAACCGAATACGCATTATTGATGGAGAAGATACCTGTTGATTTTGTTTCTCCTTTAACGGTTTTAATTTCTTGCTCTTTCATTGGCAGCCCAGTAACTGAAGACTGAAGGTAATCCGAGCTTGATGTAACAGATTAGACACAAATCTGATTTAACATCCAACAAGGTGAACAAAATATGTCATGGTCGATTTATAACCTTTTGACTAAAAATATATTTAAACACTACATTCAGAGGCTATGCAATATTATATCATGCAGTTTAAGGGATTTTAAAATCTATAATGGGTACTGGATTAGGCTGTTGATGTAACTTTCTAGGCCTCGCAGGTACAGTAATGCTGCCGGGACGTATGGAGCGGAGCAGTCACAGCTTACACACTTCACTAAGAAGCTTACAGTTCCCTCACTGGCAATTCTCCTCACTGGAGAACTCAACTTAGTTCTTCAGGGATAAATACCTGCTGTACAGAAGGGAAAATTTACCTCTGAGGTAAGATTGTATCATTGATGTGGCTGCTATTTGTGAGAATAATCTTTTGCAAACAGTTTTTTGTGTTTAAATGTGTGTCGAACGTATGGAACCTGATGTCCGAATTTAAGTAGAGAGTGTAGAGTTTATAACTTGTGATAAACCAGTCTGGAGGGCGTTTGACAGATTCACTTTACTGGTTTCTGTTGAGGTTCATTTTGTACATGAAGATTTCCTCAATAACAGCTTCAGTGACTTGAGAATTTAATGTAATTGAGAATTGAACGGCAGCTCAATTTGAATTCAAATTACTAACATAACTCACATTATTTTATTCTACAATCTGTACAATATAATACCCGTATTAATGTAAGGACTGAAAATATAATGATTTCACTTTTATCTCTTAATAAGGTTGTAGTTTTCTGAATATGTATACAAATGCTGATTCCAAAATGTAATGTAACAAAGTGAAGGAACACATATTAGTCTGTAATTAGGTTATTGTGTGTATATATTGGAACAATTACTGTCAGATTTGCAATGTGAAAAGGTCATATTCAATTGTTATTGGGTTGTTTTGGAGTGTATACTGGATATGTGCAGTCCCCAGAATAGCTGCACTCCTTTCCTCTGAAGCTCAGAGAAGGATCAGGCTGGAGTAGATTACCGACTGCTTATCTCCGAACACACACACATAAACAGGCCAAGTGGTCACAACACGGTACAGAACCTCAATAAACCAAAGTATCACAGAGCTGCTTTACCGAATCTTTATGTTTGTGTTTTCCACAGGGCTCGTTGTTGGTGATCGCCTGCAGCCATGTGTGACCAGACGTTCGTGGCGGCCACTTTCGGCCCCTGCGAGAGCTGTGGGAAGGCCAGTCCTCTGATGAACATCTACATTAAGACCGAGGCCATCAACTACTGCTCCTTCTGTGTGGAAATGGTAGGTGTTCAATTGCAAACTATGGCTATGTTTACATTCTTTCATTTGAGTGGATGTAGTGTCGCTTGGACAAGTTATGTATCAGCTGAAAAAAGAGAAACAGAATCTCCAAAAACTCACTTTGGTTAGTTAGACCTGAAGTTACAGGCGTCTCCTACTCTTATATGTTTATCTATGAACATATATGATAACAGCAGAGGATCACAATAACACTTGCTGTTCAACTGAGGACACACCACTCAGCAGCACCTTTTGACATGCAACTGTATTGCATCTTAAACACGCATGCACGTGCACGCACGCACGCGTACACACACACACACACACACACACAGGAAGTCATGAGGACCTTTCAGACAGAGATGCATGCCACTGAGAGCCCCCTCCAGATCTGTAGCGCTTTGTCAGCTCACTCAATACAGCCAATCACATTTTTAAATATGCTTAAATCTGTTTGGGGGAAAATTATTATTTTTTTCTTTTCTTTATGGTTTTCGTTGTCATTTTTCCTTGAATGTGTCTAAACATCCATGGTTTCAATGTTAAACAAAACATTGTCATTACTGAGGTAACATTTAATCTAATAATATTCACAATAACTAATGTTTTCCTCAGTATTAAGGTGGCAGAGTAATACAACTTAAGTGGTTTGAGACATGCTCTTATTAAGATGAAGGGAGGTTAAAATAACTCAACTTTAATGCACACCGTAGAACGTGTATAGCATTTTTAAATTGATGAAATGCAGCAGTAGTTGCAACTGAACTTGAGGAGACAGAAATAGTTTAATAATATCCTCAAGGGTCAGAACATTTTACACATTGGTTTCAAAACTTTGAACTACGGGAACATGTGGAAGACTAAATGCCTGTGAAATGAAATTGCATGAGGAGGAGGAGGAGGAGGAGGAGCAGGGGCAGGGGGCTGACCCACTGAAGCGCGAGCTGTGAATGTGTCACGCGCGGCGGAGCATCACTTTCGCTCTCGGGGACGAATTTAACGAACCTCGACGCAGCAAACGTCCCCGTCACATTTCCCCGTTTCTCTTTCCCTTTCCGCGCCCTCCTGACTGTGTGTTGTTGTTGTTGTTGTTGTTGTCTTTTCCCTCTCGAAGATGGCTTGTAAAGGGCTCCAAGAAGGGGAAACCGTGGCGTCTCTGAAGAAGGAGAGCGAGAGTCTGAAGAAGAAGCTGGACGAGGAGCGGGGGAAGCTGAGCGACATCGAGTGTAAGTCCAGCAGCTCTGACCTCGTCTCCTCCTCACGTCCTCACGTCCTCGCGCTGCGTCGCAACTAACTTTGCAGAATAACATTTCTACATACAAAACCTTTCAAATTGTGGCACATTGTTAAAGATGAACATGCCCAACAGTAGGTTGTATAAAATAGTTCAAATCGGCTTCAATGTGACATTAATTGACCTGTTTATCTCTAATAATAATCCAACAATATTCCATATTGGTTCAACACATACACGCACCATTCTGCAGCATTGTAATTAAAGTACTTTTACTTTTGATACTTAAAGTAAGCCGTCTTGTAAGTATAGTATGTTTAGATTTATGTTTTCCTACTTGTACTTAAATAAAGGTTGTGAGTATAGTTCGTCATGTCAAAGGTTGTCATGAACGTCTGAATTGCGTGTTGGGACCTCAGTGAACCAGGTGGCTGAGAAGGTCGAGGTCTTGGGGCCTCTCTGCATCAAGACCAGACGTGTGCTGAAGGGCCATGGGAACAAGGTGCTGTGTATGGACTGGTGTAAAGACAAGCGTCGGCTGGTCAGCTCGTCACAGGTCGGCCTACACATACACATGTTTATTTAAGAGAACTATAGTGCTGTTTGTCTAATACAGTACAATTGTCCTTTTATGCTGAGCATCACTATAGTTAGTATATGGGCTCTATTTATGTTTTTATGTAATGCAGATGTTTATTTCTTATTTAGGATGGAAAAGTGATCGTCTGGGATGCATTTACTCTTAATAAGGTGAGTAGATGTGTGTGTGTGGTAAGACGAGACAACATAAGACAGAATAACATGAGATAAAATATGTGTTATTGTCCCAAAGGGAGAACATTTGCACGGGCAGTAGTGCTGCACACAGTTGCAATCCACCTAAAACAATACATAGCATACTTGAGAGATAACAAGTACATATAAATAGATATACGTTATAAAACAGGAGAGAAGTGTACAAGTCATAGACAGAATACATGAAACAAAAATACAACCGTACCTCCTACTGTTTTTTTATTGTATTGTACATATTGTAACCTTGCTTGCTGCTGCTACAAATACATTTCCCCCTGGGGATGAATACAGTATCTATCTATCTATCTATTTATTCAACTTCCTATCTCTTTACGCCTTCCATTAAGGTGCATTTTAGGTGATCGGATAGTCTTTGACCACATAACACTACATGACAGATGTGGCACGATGAAAATGCACAAACAGACATTGAATGATTGAATGGGACTTTTACTTCAACAAGCCTGGTTGCCCAATTTAACCTTCGATACTTCTCCACTCTGTTGTGTATGGCTATGTTTGTTTTTCTTTTTTTTAAGGGTCAGACCACCATAAGTGTTAGTGTTGACTGTTTGTGTGTGTGTGTGTGTGTGTGTGGGGGGGGTGGGTGGGGGGGGGGTTGTCCTCTGTTGCCATACTCCTCTGAGAGAGAGAGCGCAACACTTTCACAGGGGAATATGCATTTAAAGATTATCCGTACATCTGCCCCCTTTAATGTGTGTGTGTGTGTGTGTGTGTGTTTGTGAGTGTGTGTGTGTGTGTGTGTGCGCATGTGTGTGTGTGCACGCGTGTGTGTCTGAGTGCACTTAAACACATCAGGAGGATTCAGCCCGATATGATCATCATGTCACTTCTGATGGAGTAGAACAACACTCAGCATAATCCCTATTAATACAGGTTTAATGCAGCTGTGTGTGTGGCTGTATGTGGAAGAGAATAGTTGGTGTATGCTTATTAAAGAGAATGTCTGTTCCTACCAATAGTTAATTGCCATGAACATGTGTTACAGGAACATGCAGTAAGCCTGCCGTGTACATGGGTTCTGACGTGTGCTTATGCCCCCTCAGGTTGTGCTGTGGCATGTGGGTGAGTACAGAGAATTTCTCTTTTTATTGCCTGGATTTAATTTTAAAAAACTACTCTTTCCAATAAATAAAAATAATCAACAAAACAGTTCAATGAAATAAAATATTTCGATTAATTTTAATACAAAGTTATTGCTATTGTGAAAGAAAATATCTATGTAATTTAGAGATATTATCTTAAAGTGTCAATAATTTGAAATGACCCTGATTGCTCTTTTTAAATAACTGCACACTCAAGTCATATTATATAAGTAAATACTGTATACAGTTGTTTGTAAATGTGTATGTTTGGTGAATACTACTGCTATTGCTCAGTGGAACTATTCCAATTCAATATTCTGAATCTGACACATAATGCAAGAAACGTCCATTTAATATTCAGTCCTAATTTCGTCAGTTAGGATCATTATGCGATATCCAGATCCTGTGTTAGTATTGTCTACTATTTGATCCGGGACTATCTAACTTCTTGGTATCTCCTTCCAAAGCGGATTGGATAACAAGTGCTCGGTGTTCCCGCTGTCACTCGACAAAAACGAGAATTTGTCTGCAAAGAAGAAGTCTGTTGCCATGCACACCAACTATGTCTCCGGGTGCACCTTCACCAGCTCCGACATGCAGGTGAGCACCAGGCCAATGTCTTCTGAGAAGCTGAAAATAAGAGCATTTTTTAAGATGAAACTTTGTAAACTTTTATCAATGACTAACTACATTTTTTCCACTTGAACCAGAAAAACAACAACACAGACTATAAATACATACTGGAATAAGTAATGCATGTTTTGTAAGATTTGGAGATACAAATGTTTCACATTGACTTGAATACAACAGTTATAGTAGGATCTGAACCTGAAGGGTTCACCATAGCTGATTTATCTTCCCAATTACCTGTTAACATATGGAGTATATTCACTCTTTACAATTGCCACATTTTGCCCTGACATGCTCTTTTGGCAGTCTACAATCTGTACAATTAACATTATTCAGCTATTATATCACCACCTTCATGTCAAAGGTATTAGAGCCTTGCTGGTCCGTAAACCAGCAAGAGAAAAGCCCCAGTAGCCCCAGTCAGAAGGGTACATCCAGGATTTCAACCTCTTGCACCCAAAGCGATAATCATACGAGACCAAAAGGCCACCTGTCGAGTGTTTCCTCCTGTCAAAGAAATCTTGACACACATTTTATTTTATTTTTTGCATGGATATTAGGGCAACAATCTTCGATTCCGGTAAAGGTCATTTCAAATCTCAATAATGATATACATCACGATATAGAATGTTTTCTGGTGATTCAATAAATAAATAGTCTATGTGGAAAAACTGAAAAGTATTCAAGTAAGAAAATTGAAAAGCACTGAGTATTTTAATCAAGAAAAATTAACTTACGGTAACTTTCCATTAAAATTACAGAGAAAAATGTATAAATATCTCCAGCTATACACTAAGACAGATTAAGACAATAGTTTGATATTACTACAAGGGGTATTCCAATGAGCAGAGTTAAATCAATTCAGATTTCTTGAGATATTTAAATGATGCTTATCATCAATTTAGATGAAGTAGTTAGATATCTGGATATATGATTTCATCAAGTTATGATCCCATTGAAACACAATAAATTATCATATTAAGTTATTGCCACGCCCTAATTGAAATACTACAGTATATGTCTTTTTTTTCATGGCTGTGCCTTTGACTCCCCAACAGGATAGAAAGACGGTAGGGACCAGAGTCAGAGGGAGAACATGAAGGAACATGAATAATTACCTCTGATGGAGCACAGGGAGATGGATGGCAGGGCTGAGGAGGGGGCAGCCAACAGACTGGAGGGGTGGTGGAGGTCCTCAGTCCTGAGAGTATTAATAGACACTGAGTGGCTCTTATCAGGGAAAGAGGCCGTTATCGAGTTAAGAGTGGAGCACACTGACCCAAGGGCAGAACATTTAACACATAGACACACACATACACACATACTCTCACACACAGAGACATATGCAGGCACACGAGCACACTGGGACGCTCACAGCCTTTATACTTTACCAGTGAAACATGGTGGTGGACTAGATTGAGGGCTCAGAAAGTGTGTTACTATTCATCTTATTTCAAAGGCTTCCAGAGTTAGTGTGTGTGTGTGTGTGTGTGTGTGTGTGTGTGTGTGTGTGTGTGTGTGTACTCTTTCACATCTGTCTGCCAACATACCGGATGTTGTAACTATCAATGAAAAGTCTCAGAAAGTGTTTGTTTAAAGGTGACCTGCACATTTGACTCGAGCCTTTACGACCGAGGTCTTTAAATACCAACCAGTCTTAACTGCCATCTCAGATCTGGGTTTTAGTTGCAGACTACTTGTTTTTATATTTGGCTGCCGAGGACACGCTCTCTGGTCGTAAGAGGACATCAGTACCTTGGGGCGACACTGCTTGCAAAGTACTCTGCTGTCTCTGCTATCACTGGCAGCCACCATATACGGCGGCGACGTTGCTACTTATATCCTTACTAACTGAGTAGGCCTACTTTGTTTTCTATTCTGAAGACCTTTGTCACTAGACAATGAGTCTGTGAATGTATTCAAAGGCACCTTTTAAAGTGTGTGTGTTTAAGTAGTGCATTGGCTTTAAGCTAATGAGTTTTGATGTGTAAGATCTGCTGTTGCTCTGACAGAGTCGTGTGGCTTTCTCATTAAAGACATTTACATGTGGGATCACTGGGTAATTTAATGAACCCCTGCAAGTATTAATTAAATGGTAACGTGCAGGTGGTGGCAAGAAGAATCAGAATGATGCAAAGGCTCTCTGTTAGATCAATGCGGTTCCCCTCTGTGTATGTGTGTGTCAGTAATTGTGGCTTACTGATAATTGCATTCATGTTGAAACTAGAGCTACATCTCAGCGCAGGCAGGATGTAATGTGTGCCTGTGCCTGAGGTCATCCAGCAGGAGCTCTCTAATCCACCAGCCAGCACAGATCTCTGATGTCTGCTTGTGTCTCTAAGTGCACCCAATCTGTTTTCATCAGAGGGATTGCTGACATTTGGGAATTTTGTTTGTGTGAAGACATTATGCACAGTGAGAGTGAGGAGTTCTGACCTTTTTAGTGTGTGTGTGTGTGTGTGTGTGTGTGTGTGTGTGTGTGTGTCTGCCATCCTGCCTGTGAATGCATTGTAGGTTTGTGCACATAAAGTACAACAGCTATCGTCATGGTGCCCTTACATGTGGTCATATGACATAATAGAGCTCCACAGCATTTCTCTACCTGTCCACACTAAGAGAACAGACTTTCTGAAGCGTTGTGAGGATGCTGTTTTGTTTCTTTTAAGCCACAACTGAGTGACACTTTAAATATAATTACTTTGTAACAGCACTATACTATGAGTTTTTATGACACACTATACAATGACATTGTTCACATAAAAAAGCCCTAGAATAGCATGTCGAAAAAAAGTCTTAATAAAGCATGTACATTTTAAATAGTTTTGTTAGAAAAAATCCATTAAATGTTTTAGTATAGTGTGCCAATAAAAAGTAGTAAACCATTAGAATGTCTTATGTTACCAATTGTCTCAAAGACCAATTTATAATATCACCTTTCTAATCTTCAGTGCCATATTCAACACCACTGCTAGTTTCACCATATTGCACAAATGTTGTGGACATTTCAACAGAACACATAATTAATCTTAACCCATTAAAATACCTCTTTGATGGCACAAGCTGCCAGTGTTCGGGCAGTTGTTTTTTTTAAAGCTGCATCCACAGTTCCCTCAATAAATCATACAACAGTGTTTTCAAAGAGAAGACAAATTCAAAGATGAGATGAAGTCAACGAAATCAAATGTACGTATGTTGAACATGTGTGGCGTGCCCATGCTCTTGTGTCTGTTAGCTTCTGACCTCCAGCGGTGACGGCACATGTGCCTTGTGGGATGTGGAGAGCGGGCAGCTGCTGCAAAGTTTCCACGGTCACACAGCTGATGTCTTGTCCCTGGACCTCGCCCCATCCGAGACTGGGAACACGTTTGTCTCTGGGGTGAGAGAGAGATAGTAGTGTGTGTCTTTTATATTTACGACATGTGGTCGTAAAAACCCTGTAACTGATTGTGCCTGTTTGACAGAAGCAATATTGTCATTCTCTTGTGTGTGTTTGTGTGTTTGTGTGTGTGTGTGTGTGTGTGTGTGTGTGTTTGTGTGTTTGTGTGTGTGTGTGTGTGTGTGTGTGTGTCATCAGGGCTGTGATAAGAAGGCCAACGTGTGGGACATGCGCTCTGGACAGAACGTTCAGTCTTTTGAGACCCACGAGTCCGACATCAACTGTGTTAAGTGAGTCCAGATCTTTGATAAAACATTTTAAAAAGTCCACCAGTGTGACATGACATTAAACTGTCGTCACACTTCTGCTTGTACTATTCAAAGTGGAAACCTAAATTATATAATTCCTACCTAGATCATTGAAATGCAGAATGAATGAAGACATTTGTTCCGACATGTGTCTGAACACATGCTCAACATATGGACGCCCCTGTAGGCTACCCTTAGTTACCTTTTTGTAAATCTTGTTTTCAATTTGGTAAAACCTTGATTCTGAAATCTGCTTCCAATCTGGATTAAAATAACGTTTAAATCTGTCTTTCAAGTTATACATATTTAGATTGTATTTTGGGACCAACTAATGAGTTACTTTTGCTAAATGTGCCAACACACACAACTTTCTCATTCTGTTCACGTGTGTCCAGGTACTACCCCAGTGGAGACGCATTTGCTTCTGCTTCAGACGATGCCACAGTGAGTCACGTCATTTGACCTGCTTATCAGTTTTGTTGTGATGTGTCTACTGGTCATGTCAATATGTTCACGTGTGCAAAGTCGGTTGATTTATTGGGGACGCACTCTGATTCACGTTCTTGTCATAATTTGATTCTGGGGTGAACTCGGCCGTCTCATTTCTCAGATTGTGGTACTGGCAGGCGACTACAAACAGAGTAACACCTGTCAACAGGAAAAAAAGACATAATATCAGCTAAAAAGTAACGTTGACCCAATTGTACTGTAATAGTGCCGACTGTAGCCTAAATTACTATTGCCAACTTAACCCATTTGTGTCTGGTCTGTGTTGTTGCATGTTTACTGGTGCTCCTCAGTGCCGGTTCTACGACCTGCGAGCTGACCGTGAGGTAGCCATCTACCAGAAGGACAGCATCATCTTTGGTGCTTCAACTGTGGACTTCTCTCTGAGTGGTGAGGAGTTTGTGAAGCACTGAAGCTTGAGTCAACCGTAGTCTGATGAATAATATGCATTACTCTTTAGCATCTACTGGAAGAGTTTAAAGTTCACAAAAGTAGGCAGTATTTTAATATACAGAAATGCTCAATTTCAACCAATATTCCTCCTTCTCTACTTCTCCTTATTTCAAATTCCCCACTTCCACTTTCATGTACTTTCTCTTCCTCCTGCCCCCAGGTCGACTGCTTTTCGCTGGTTACAACGACTACACCATCAATCTGTGGGACACTTTGAAGGGAACTCGCGTCTCCGTCCTGTTTGGTCACGAGAACCGCGTCAGCAGAGTCAGAGTGTCACCTGACGGCACGGCGCTCTGCTCGGCCTCCTGGGACAACACCCTACGGGTGAGCTGGAGTTTCCCTGCGCAACGTGAACTTTACCATTTCGCCGTTGTTCATTTCTCCTTATTTGATTGTAATTGGAATTACATCACAACAGCTGTGTTTGATTCATTCATTTGGATAACATTGAGCTTATAATATTAATTAATGTTAACATATGAGTTGTGATCTTTAGGGGTGAGGAGTATTACTAATCAGCCCTGTGCAGTATATGTGTTTGGATCATATTGATCTTGATCAATGAGTGTCTAAAAGATTTGAGAGTCAAGTGTCGTGGTCAACAATGTCCAATATTTTGTTTTACACTCAAAGAAAAGGGTGTTGTATTTTAAGGTTGTTTAGCTTGTAACTTGTGCGTAAAGAAATCCTGTTTCTTATTTTAACCCATATGATTCTTTTCACTTTCCTCATGCAGATTTGGTCCTAGAGCTCATATCACAGTTGGGATTCAGTGACAAAAGCAAACCCGTCTGAAAGCAGCACTACTGCAGGAGTGTGACTTATAATATTCATTATAACGGTCTTTATGTCGTTATATAAAGACCTAAAATGTCTCTTCTGAATGAGAACATATCATCGTATTGTAACTGTAGTGTGAGTATTCCTTGAAGGTGCAGTCAAGTTTGGATTCCTAATATTTGTTATTGTTAGCCTGATGACCTGATTGTATGAATATGTAATTGTTTATGCTGATGTAGAGGGAAATAATTGTGAGCGTAAAGAGCCGCATGCGTCTGCTCTGTCATGTAGATCTGCAGAAAATATCAACGATATATATATATATATATAGAATTATCCAAAGGAAGACAACTTCAATGTAGACACCAATGTTGTTGTTTTTAATATACGGAGTTGTCAACAGCTTAGATAAATTACTTGTGAAAAAAATTAAAGAGATTTTAATTATCGTTTTGTTGTTTGTAGCTTTGATTTCTCTTCTGCCTCCAATTCACTCAGTTCTGGTAACCTCACTGGAGTCAGAACAGATTAAGGTGAACCGACATGTTTATGCGTTTACAAAATACGAATGGATGATTGGATTATTCACTGATTTTAACGGAATCTGCCACACAGGCGCCATTCGACTGCACCAAGGTTGATCTAGAATAGATTCAATCCCAATGGCTGACATTTGCATCTCTATATGTTCTGGAGGGGTGTAACTATCCTGAGATCTGATGATATTGTCAATATGGTCTTGTGCTATTTTCACAGACTATTCTGTATGCATTGTTTTGAAAACAATATTCTTTGAAAGACAAGCCGAGAATAAACGTTATCCTGATTTTATAAATAAAAAAAGACAACTAGATGGGCTCAAGGGGAACTGGAGCGTACTGACGAACACTGTGGTTGCATTGTTTGCCACCAGGGGGCGTTGCGCTTCATCACTATTGTACCAGGAATGCCTGGCTTTCCTTTCATTTGCCTAATTTACGAATACATATCCTGAGATAACTTTCTTTTATAACTTTTAGAAATGCTGGTGCACAATTGTGGAAGACTTACCGCTCTTTACACTCAAGTTGTTGAGCACCTGATGTCATTTTGTATCTCTACGTGGGAGATTACACTACGTGTGTCTGTGCCTTCATGACCAAGCGTGTGTTCTAGAAACCTTATTGATCAGATGGTTTCTGCATTTTACACGTCTTCTTTTTTAACAATGGTCAAAGGTCAGTCGTCCTTCTCCACCACATCCCCCGAGTGTTGAGAATATACCTAAAATGTTTTTATATAATTACTAAATGGTAAAAGGCACCCAAACCAAACTGACCTGTCAATAAATCCACAGGAGGTTATGAGGCTGCTCTGTGATAACTTCTTGTTCCTTCCTTTCTGGGGGAAAAAAGAGAATATTCAGTGTCAGATGATCGAATTGCAGCTCATCTCATACAACATGTAATCTGGAAATTTGTAGGTTATAGCTTTATCAATTCCTTTTTTAAATTTTTATTTCAATTCAAGCCTGGATCAAAGGTTTTTCTGGAAATCCCAGAGGGAAACACCAACGTCCAGCCAGAGGTTGTTGAGAGAGGTGGAGAGAAGAGGACCTGATGCCTGAGAGGACGGTTATTACCACGCAGAGGAAGTACCCAAACATACCAGCAGCTACACTACCTCCTAAACCGCTTCCTTTGACTGCCGTTCACTTGATTACAACTCAAAGCATGTTTCACTTCCCCATGAAGACCAGTGAACTGTGTGTAGTTGACAAAAAGTAATATCACACACTGAGAGCCAGAGGAGTGAGACTATTTGGTGATGAATGAAACCAAAAACCTACAATCGTGAGCCTGCTCTCTGCCTTTCCAAAGCAGAGGTGAAACGTGGCTGAGACCGTTATTTGGTTTAGATAGGTCACATGAAGATGGCATGAATTTACATAAACGTGTTGAGAGTGGGAGGATTTCAGTTTTGCAGTAATGAAAGTCAACTAATATTGTTGTGATGCATCATCTCAGGCTGGGACTGTGTCTCTTGACTTTGTGTTACAAAACATATTTCTACAAAAAAAATCAGCCAATGATGCATTTCAAAAACTGTTTGTTGTGAGAACAGTATGCTTAATACTTTTGAAATGTAGGCTATCCTATCCCGAGAAGGGCTGCAACTAACTATTGTTTTTGTCATAGTTTAATTTTCTGATTATTTTTAGGAGTAAACAATGAATTGTTTGGTCTATACAACGCCATAGATGTGACAAACTGCTCAAAAAAACAAAAACATAAATACTCAATTTTTAGGAGATAGTTGATGTTTGATTTGTTTGTTTCTTTTTTAAATTGCTTTTGCTGAAAAGATAACCTTAACTAAAATGTTCCTTTGATTTCTCCCTACAGGCAACTGCCATTGTTACTTACAATTACGTTAGACGTATAAATTGCATGAGCACTGCCACCTGACTCAACACTTCATATCAGACCTTGATTAACAGACACACACTATGGCAAAACAATTTATTCCAACAACTCACTTTTATTTGTTTTCTACATGATAAACGATTTAATTGGGTGTATTTTTCACGTTGCTGTCGGATACCCCCCCCCCCCCCCCCCCCCCAAAAAAACGGTTACCACGCTACAAAGGGACTTTCTCGGGTCTTTTTGCGGGCAGCAGGAGCGGATAAATAACCCGGAGGCGGAGTCAGACGAGAAACGACATCAGCCAGTTGAAGGGAAGCAGTGAACGTATCGAGGATCTCCTTCCGCCGTCCGTGTGTGCAGAGAGCAGTCTGATATCGCTGGGAGGGTAAGCTTTTGTTCCTTTTACGCACGGGAAACGTTATGTCGCCTTCTTACACGCGAAATATTACACTTCGATCCCCACCGAGGCGTTCGTTTAATACTACTACTAATAAAACGGCGTTTAAACGCGCCGGTTCGTGGTCGAGCTGGTTCATCGTTCGCCTGTGTGGGTGAATGTGGTCCTTTGTGTCCTCCATTGCTCTGGTGACGGACCAACGGTTCGTGAGCGGAGGGAACGAGCCGGCCGGCCCAACGGCAAGTTCACCATTCAAACCGAAACCTGATGATCAACGGCACGCTGCTGTCGTGCTACCGTGAGCGCTTCTATCGTTTTGCTAGTCCTTTTAACTAACGGCGTTAGCTGCCTCGAGCCTCCAGCATCACCCGGCTCGCAGGAAACGAGAGCTGCAGTTCACACGAGAGGTCTCTGACGCTCGTGACGCTCGCGCTAGCGTCGCTGTTAGCTGCCCAGTTCCCCTTAAACTAACTAAGCTAACTTACCACCGCAATTACATTTTTACACATGGCTGAAGATATGTCGCGAGGGACTGGGTTCAGATGCACGATTATTAACACCCCCCCTTTTTTTTGGTACACCTTTTTAAAAGAAGAAAAAAACGAAGGGCTCGTGGTAATTATGGTGGTAATATATGAATAACGTTACTGTTCTGGCCAAAGGACGCCGATGCCAACTGAACTAAGCAGAGCTCATGTGAAACAGTCAAACAAGAATCAACTAATTGTTTATGTAGCTAGTTTTTACAAGTAGCCTATAAAATACAAAACTGTCTTTTAATTTTAATTAATATAGAATTTTCTTTAACTTTGTTCAACAATTAATTTTAAGATTTCACCGTGGGCTTTAGAAATCATGATTATCATTTGCACAGTGATCTAAAGTTGTATGGCCCAACCAATATTTACATATTTGGCAGATAAATTGATAACGTGAGTAACAGTTTCAGTGTTGAATTGGTTAATACTCGTTAAAACCATATGTGTTTTTTCAATAGCAGTGTCCCTTGGGTTATACAATTAATTGAACTTTCCCCCCCTTTTTTTTCCCTCATAAGAAAATGTCGTGCGGGCTGTGGAAAGAGACCTTGGCTCTGGCAGAGGACTACCTGTACCTGTGCTGCACAAGCCCACGGCCAGCCCCTCCACCTCCCAGCGAGTCAGCCACTGCCATGAGGCGCCTGGCCCAGGACATGGAGACGCAGCACCAGGCTCGCTTCCACTCCCTCGCTCAGACCTTCCTGAGGCAGTGCGGGCCGGACCCCTGCTCCAGCCTCAGGAAGGTGATAGAGGAGTTGGTGGGAGACGGACACTTGAACTGGGGGAGGGTTGTTTCCCTTTTCACCTTTACTGGGGTGCTGGCCAGGCAGCTGCTGGAGCAGAATGGCACAAAGCTGGGGCTGGACCCTGGGCAGGAACTAGAACAGGAGTCCGGAAACTGCAGGGGACTGGCGGAGACCATAGCTGATTACCTGGGAGAGGAGAAGAAAGACTGGCTGCTGGAGAATGATGGATGGGTAGGTTAAAACAACACGTCTGCTTCTAAACTGACAAATGGTAGATAAGAGAAGTATTTTAATTGTTTCTAGGCTGGTGAGCCAGTTTAAAACGGAACTGTAAAGAATCCCAGTACGTGAAAGTGACCATTTTAAACTTTTGCTGTTTGAAATCACCTAGTTTGACAGAATCATGTTTTCTTCCTGCGTGGGTTTATATTCAGATCAGTGTGTAAACGTGGCTTTAAAAAAAAAAAGTCTGTGGCTTAGTTTAGATGTAGCCTTTTTTTCCCTTCACTGTTCGCTGATGAGACCAGCGTTCCGAAGGCTCATGTGGCTGCCATGATTATATGAATTGTGGAGTAGCAATAGGCCAGATTGTGAGGAATGTAGTGTTGAAACAACCCGCAGCAGTGCACATTCAGAGCCATGATCAAACTGTTGGTCTTTAGATTATCAGTGTTTTGTATTTGTTAAACAAAAGTTGTGTTGTCAGGCCAAATTTGACTATAAACTTGTTTAGCCATAAAAGTACAAAGATCATTTTAAACCTGCTCGTTGTGGTTAAACTGGAAAAACTTTACGACATGGTTATGAATGACTACGTAGATGAAGGCTCACCAAACCGAACACGACTGAAGTTGACTGTCTGCTTTTGTGAATGGGTTCGCCCTGGCCCCCTTCCAAAAACCCACACAAACACACACACACACACTTACCCCTCCTTTCTTTAGCTGGCAGCTGGTTCCAACAGGCACGTAACCTGCTCAGCCAGATGGACTTTGTGGTAACAGTCAGAGCTTCTGTGTGTTGAATTTGGCAATGGCCATATTGAAAGTTAGCATGCTATGACTAGAAAAACAAGCAGCTGCAAAGCAGAGAAACAAACACCTGGAGGCGAGCAAGTGCACTCGCTGGTCGAGTCTGTGGCTGCAGTTTGAAAACATGAAGGAGAAACACAGCTGGTGATTGGGCTGAACAGAATCTGACCTCGCTAGTTTTTATTTTCTTGCCAATAGAGCAAGAATTAGTTATTAGGATTACCAACTTTACTAGTTTCTAGACAACTCGCACGTTTTTCAATAACTTCAGGTTGAGACTTATTCTGTGCTGTCAGGATATCAGCAGCACCCCGAGTACAAATGTATGCGTTTGGGAAGAAACCCGGGGCTGTCGGGGACACTTGACATATTTTCCAAAACGTATTGTATAATTGCCACCAGCTGTCAGCTAAGCCACTGTTGGTTAGAAGACATCTTGGCAGCCAATGCTTTCTTTTTGTTTTTTAAAAACCTGCAGCGTATGCCAAAAAACCTGAAAGGTAAATATTCCATCTTGCTGTAAACAAGAAGTTTCTCAACATTTCTTTTTTCTCTCGTAGGAGGGGTTCTGCAAGTTCTCCCGCAGTGCCAGAGAAGTCGGCCAGGACTCGTCCATGAAGACGGCGCTGTTTGCTGCTGCTGGTGTGGGCCTCGCTGGACTCACCTTCCTCCTAGTGCGCTAGCTAGCCTTCTACATCCTGAACCAATCCATGTTCTCATTTCATTCAGCACAAATAAGTAGACATTTAAATTCTAACATCAATGCTGCAAAAACAGGCGTTAATCTGTAGTGAATTCAGGGTTGTATCAAGTCATCAACTGAATGTTTGCACATACTCAGACAACCCCCTCCACACACACACACACACACAGGCATTTCGTCACTCATTCCTTAAGATTGTAAAACATGATTTCAATGCCATCAATACTTTTGAAGTGACATCAGCTTGCATATCAGACAGTTACATTACAAAAGCCCAGCTTTCTGCTCTTTGTGTTTTCAACTGTGCAGCTTAAAGACTTGATTTCAATTTTCCCACAGCTTTTGATTTTAAAATTGTCAGCTGCCTTTTTATTCATGTGTTTACCCGAGTTGTGTATGTGGTATAGAGCCATTCTAGTGTACAATGTATAAATTAATATATTATATTTATATGAAATGAAACTGTAAGCAGTGGCCCTTTTTTCTAACTGATCCACAGCTAATTCAGTTATTTCATTTTCAAGTCTGTCCTGCATTCATGTGAAACTTCTGATTTACATGAGTCGACAGCTGAATCAGCGCTTACGACAACACAACGGTGCTATATGTTGTGAAATGTTTCTCATAACCATTTAACCAAACAGGGACCAATCTGACTACAAACACATCGCTATTAGAACAAACTGTTGCTATGGCATTCCCCCTCCACAAATCCCTTAAACATTATATTTTTACATTGTTTTGGTCTATTTATTTGTCACTGTTTTTATAATAAAAAAAAAAAAAGCAATTTATTGAGTTCTTTGTGATTGAGTAAAGTCTGCTTTCCTTTTTCAGTGTTTACCAGTGAGTTGATGTCACATTTTATTTTTCCCTAAATCTCCATGCAGCAGGTCTGGAGTGTGTCGAGGAATATAAATGGTAAATTATCTGGCCTCTTTTTCATATGCAGACATATTGCCATAAATAAGATATGTTCTGCTGTCTGCCTCTTGGCTCCTGACCATCACAGTGCTCGGGTTACGCAAAGTGCTGCATGAGCAATAAATTAAGTCAAAATGTATTCTTAACTGGCTGAGTTAGGAGAAACTCCTAAAAATAAGAATAATGGTGTGCAGGTCCTAACCTTTTTAATTACTTTAGATAATTAGGCTACGCAGGGAACTTATATTGTCTGCAGGCCACAGTCACTAAGCTACTTTTACCATTTTGTGCATAGTACATTTATTTTAGTACCGTACTTGAATAATTGTTTATACTTATTAGCGTAAAAAAAAAAAGGTATTTAACCCCAATACATTATTTAGCATATATATTTACGTATTTGTTACTTTGGTAATGTAACCGTTATATCTTTTAAATGTACCAGTGATAGATTAGAATGTAATGGCACTGGAAGTATCAACATAATCTATGAATCAAATTAATAGCGATTTTTCAAGAATGAGTTAAAGTTGCAGTGTATAGACTAGACTGAAACTGACTGGAAGTTTTGTAGCCCAGGGTTTTAACACACTGAATGAACCCAGAAATACAACTCACAGAAGAGATAAAGTATGTCATTTTATCACAAATAAAGCCTGTGTGTGTGTGTGTGCACCCACTATGACACTGCGATGAGGTCATTGGGCCGGCATCCCTCCGACTTTTCATGCACAGACAAAGAGCCCATGTGTTGGGCTTTTCATTCATTTGCAGCTGAAACTGAGCATTTTTCCCCAAGTGGATGGACACACACACACACACACACACACAGTATTGTCTCCATTACGGTCACAACACAGTCACATTGTCTGTGAGAAAGAGAACCACAACAACTTCTGATGTGGGGATCTAATGTTTCCTGTTGATAGTTTTACTCCACCAGTGAAACCCAAATATTGACGCAAACAGCAGACACGTCTCTTGTTATTGTCGCTATGTATATTGTATGGATTATATGGTGCAAAGATTACATGGACAGCAGTCCTCTGGAAATGATTTAAATCTTAATCTAGAGGGTTTAAAAAGCCAAAGTTTAGAGCCACAATATGTGTGTTTTTTAATGTTTCATTTTATAAGCTGATTGATATCTTTTCACAATCAACAAATCCCATGAAAAGACTAAACCAGAAGCGGTTTGACCCTATTAACCAAAGGTATGGTCCAAACCTTATATAGTTTATTTCTGAGCCATCCTCTGACAGCCTTTATTATGATGAATGTGGCACTATAGTTAATTTGTAGTCGATCTCATATAAACCGTTCTGCTGCCACAAATACGAAAACACCACATCCCCCCAAAAAAACACCCTATTTGCACCTGCCTGAGTACATCTGCTAAAAACCACATCGCCCAGCTGAGAAAAAGAGTTAGCCTTTCTTTTTTTTTACAAAAAAACCCCAACTATAAATCCCTGACCCCTTTTTACAGATTGATGTTTTCAGGAGGAACCAATAAGAGTGATGAAGAACTCGGTGACCTCAGAGCTGACCAACACAACAACAGACAGCTGGTTCACATATCAGATATTACTGCTCACAAAAGGACAGTTGGGATGTGATAAGAGGAGGCCTGGGCGTCATAATCACTGGAACAAACAAAACATGAAACACTCCGATTGCATTATGAAGTTTACAGATGACGGGGACGGGGTAAATAAGTTCACTTATTCACATACTACACTGAACTGAAATTAATTGGAAAATACATTTTCTATTACTACATTTCAGAGGCAAATATTAATTTTATTTGACACCAATAGTTACTTTGCAGATTCACATTGAAAAACCTTGATTGAGAGTACAAAAATATAAATCCAACATTACTGATTATGAAATAATAATAATCCATTTAATTTATATAGTGCTTTTCAAGATACTCAAAGACACTTTACATTATACACCGTAGAACAGCTACGGGGAGCAATGCAGGGTTAAGTGTCTTGCTCAAGTACACATCGACTAGGGCGGGGATTGAACTGCCAACCTCTTGATTGAAAGACGGGCATGCTAACCACTGACCCATAGTCGCCCCAAAAGGGTTAAAACAGGAAGGCCACGTATGCATTTCCATCCCATAGTTATATGATTAGATTGTATCTGGTAGAAACAGAGGGGCACGTGAGGGGGACAGGAAGTCTGGCTGATCTGTTGCTTCAGTCAGCACCGATAACCACAACAGACATTTCAAGTTAGCACAGTTCAATTAGTAGTGGGAAATCATTGATTTTTAAAAGTTTTTTTATTGCACTTCAGGAAATTATAATTTGTTGGAATTGATTAAAAATTTAGTATTATACCAATACTGTAAGTTGATTCAACATTCTTCTTTGATTTATAGTTTATTTTAGCTGGTAATGTAACAGATGGCAGTAGTCTATTTAAAAAACATCTTCAGGTGATAGTCCATGTATTTATTTGAAGTAAAGCATATAAGGGAAGTATCAATATAAATTGTATATATATGATATGTTAGAAAAGAAGGAGTTTCCCATTTCCATTCTTTATGCTAAGCTGACTATGGAAAAAAATAGAAGTGGCTTGATAAAGATTCCTGAGTAATGCAGCAGTAGAGACGATATATATTTATGAGTAAATACCAGACGGACATGACGAGAGCAGTTCCTGTGGCTTCAGTCAGCTGAAGAGCTTCTGGACTTTCATCGTGTACACACCGCATGACTTTTAGTGCGTACATTCATACACAGAAGTGCAGATCAGTGCCCGGCTCCTCAGAGACGCCCTCGCCATCTTCTCGTCTTTGTCTGTATTCACAGTGAAGACATACGATCTGACCTTCTCATGGTTGACTTGTTTTGATTTTGGTCCAAAATGACATGACATTTTTGTTAATGTCTTATTTTAATATTCAGATAAGCAGCTGTGAGCAGATGTGTTCTGAACCATGAGAAGAAACAAACCATTGTTCTTGCAGTGTGAATACAGCAGACCTTTTAACCTCCATCTTCTAATGAGAGGTTTGATTTTTCTGCCCAGCTTTAATGCACTTCTTCACCTTCTCCACCACCTGGACACATGAAACACAAACATCCTCATCAATACTTTGGTTTACAACTAAATGAGCCTCAGCTGGACATTAAATAACATTGCTCAAACTGTTTTTAAATGATTTAAATAAAATGTTGTGAAATTCTGATGTATATTCTAGTTATGCACATCCTATTAGTAACCAGAAAGGTGACCCAAGAGTCTTAAACCTGGTTTTCTGCAAACGACAGGCCACCTTGGTTTTTAGAAAATTCAATCTTAAAATGGTAACCATAACGATACACCGAAACAGAAGCTAAACTATGGTCCATCGTATGCTAAATGGGACCAGGACATTACGATGCAAGAATGATTTTGTATCTTGAGACCATCGTTAAAGTTATGATATGAACAGTAAATGATAAATTCAGGAAAAGGTTGTTGAAGAGCATATTAAAGTCAGTCTAAAAATAGCACACTGAAATTATTAAACAATAGTATCTATCTCACTGACACACTCACCTTGTCATTTTGAGGAAACGATCCCTCCTTGAGCTTGGAGTAGATCACACAGCCATCCACTGACACCTCAAAGCTTCCTATGTGGGGGCGATCAAAAAGGATCAGTGTCCAATCATAATAATGCAGTTCATTATTATCACCATGTGCACTACAACCAGGTTTATGTGAGTGACTGCACCGTCATTCACTGCTACACCATAAACTAACAATATGTCAATATATTTGACATATAAACAACATAATTGGCATTTAACAAGATATAACTGAACTGAAACAACTGTCTTTAGTAGTTAATTAGCCATAAGATTACTTTATTCATATCATTTCATATTCTTTTCATGGCAAAAACCTTTGTGCCAGAGGAGAAACAAAGAAAGAGCAGCTTTGTGTTACCTGACCGCCCGGTGGCTCCAGTCACCTGCTTCACCCCAGGAATCTGCTGCAGGACAGCAGCAAGCTCCCGGTAGCGCCACGAGTAACCTCATCCTGAACTGGAACACAAAATAAAAAACACATTGAAAAAAAAATGATTAATGGTACAAAGGAACTTTTAAACCTTTGAAGGATTTCCACACCGTCAAAGTCTGCATAATTTAAAGCTGGAGTTCAATGCAAATACAAGTTGGCCATTCCAAGCCAACATGAATTTACATATCTACCTAGATATACTTCTACATGGTTCTTGAGCTTCTTCGGAAAAACATAACTTTATATAGTTAAACTAGAAAATTAAGCTGTACAGTCGGATACGGATATGTGCAATATGATTACACCCCAACTTCATATACAAAATGAAATCTACATCCCGACTTTAACAAGTTAATTGCAGCCCGTCCTAACCACAAGAGTTATCAGCACATTATAATGTTGTAAAATAAACTTACCAATATTCAATGGAGACTGTAGCCATGATTCTGCAGCTGATTTGGATCCGCTGAGGCTGGAGTTGATGTCGAGCTGTAAACCTTCAGGCCGAAGATGAGCTGAATACAATGCAGTCAAGATTGTTGGGACTATTATAGGAGTTGGCTGTCCACACCCATGGGGAGGGTAAACCGGTCCGTACAGTTTATGAATAATACTTGGCTACCAGTATTGTTTACTATAATTAAAGCTAATATCCTTCTCTCTCACACGGTATGAAGCGACGTTGACATATTTACTTTTTTTAATCCTCCCGTCCATTAATAAAGCCATTAACCACAAAGCAAAAGACAAAAGCCACAACTCTTTCAGTGTTTAAACAAAAGGTAATATGAGGCTTCAGCAGTCAGTCAAGTCATTCTCTGTGACTGGCTATTCTCTGAAGTCTGTTATGCAACATCTTCCTGCTGCAGCTCAGCAAGGAAACACAAAGATACAACGCGCACCCAGACAAGTTTGTGTTGTATAAAGATAAAACTTGAAACAATGAGACCCTGTCCTTAAAAAGGTTAAAAATGTGACTGTACAAATGCCAAAGTCGAGCCCACAGATAACCAGCACAGAGTCCTCAGCTCAACCGTCACTATCTCACAGGTGAGCAGAACAGAAGCGCTTGTGTGAGGATTCAAATACCAGCAGCTGCCGTCCAGCTGAAGGACCCGAGGCCTCTGTTCAAAACACCGGACTCTTTGTCTGCTTCTGCAGGCATACGTACGGCCAACTATCTAGCAGCACCCTTATCCTCCAGTGAGGATGGGCTCAATGAGATGGCAACATTGTTTGAATTCAAATCTAATAGCGAACGCCACGCTTGTGAAAAAGGTTTGCATGCATAAAAACATGGGTGATGAATCGTTTGGAAATCAAATTGATATTTATATCTTGACTAACATTTCAAATCCAAAATAAGTGACAGAGGAAAAAAAGCATGAAATCCTCACATTTGGGCCAAAATGACGTTTGGTATTGAAACCAAACATCAAAACGTTGGAATAGTTTGTAAAGTGTCTCTTGTTTCTTGTTCTTAGCCCACAACTAAATCTCCATTAGATGATTTAAATGGAATATTGGCAAAACATTGAAACAGTCATTCTTTTAAGACTTGAGCAAAGTTGCTAAAGCTTTTTAACATTTTTATTTGTTTAAAATGATGTCCAGTACAAAATGTATACAGTAATACCCTTAAGTCTGTCAGTTCCCCTGAATAAAATATTTTAATCTGTTCAGCTCATGCCAGATAACAGTATCTATAAGATACACTAGATTGTAATTTGCTCATACAATAGTTGATGACAAAGATATAGCAATAGTACCTTTGTAACAATAAAACTATCAGCAATATTTTGGTGGACACACTTTCAATACAATAAAACTACATACATTGTTCTGTAAAAGTTGCATTGCAATCTGCCCATATTTCACACGATTTTCAAATTCATGTTTATCTGTTCATTAACTAAAAGATATAAGGTTGTGAAACAAGTCTTTACACATTTATAAAAATGATCTGGTGACAATCTGCAATGTTGCAGTGACTGAATCTCAGCAGGCGTCCTTTCTGAAGCTGCTGTAACGGATGTACAATGCACTTTGATCGGCTCTTTTTTTAAACAAGGCAACTTCTCAAACTTAGTAATAAATAATAAACCCTCTGCAATGATACTGTACCTGTTGATATATCTAGTTTTTATATATATATATATATATACACATATATATATACATATATATATACACACATATATATATATATATATATATATATATATATATACATATATATACACATACATATATATACACATACATATACACATACACATACATATATATACACATACATATATATATATATATATATATATATATACACAAACATACACACACACACAAACACAAACATATATATTCATAAACTTGTTCAAAATATGTTTAAAACTTATTTTCATTTATGTACTAAAAAACAAAAAGGTTAAGATGGTTGAATTGTGTTCGACAGCATTTTGGCTGAATGAACAAAAACATGAGTCTGCATGCACTGGTTTCCATGGAAACAGGGGGGCGACTCTTCCAGTTGATTGGGTGCACCTCTCTGCTCCTTGGCTTTGACTAAAATCGTTCAGAACAGTGTCGCCTCGTGATCATTCACACTCTCTCTCACACACACACACACACACACACACACACACACTCACACACTCACACACCCACCCACTCACTCACTCACTCACTCACTCACTCACTCACTCACTCACTCACTCACTCACTCACTCACTCACTCACTCACTCACTCACTCACTCACTCCTTCTCTCTCACTTCAAACTGATCACAGCATCAGTCTCATTGATTGGCGGGACTCTTTGACGCCGCCACCCCCCGAGTTGGGAGGGTCGTCCTGCGGGAACATCGCCTTGTCTGGTGTGTAATCATTCCGCTTTAGATCTAGAAGGAGGAAAGAAGACAACATGTTGCAACAGATTAGGATTTATATCATCTTAGATTTGTGTTTGTGATTTAGGAGATGAAAAAGAAATGGAGGAACAGTTCTCTGCTGAACTCAAAACGTGTTTGAGCATGATTTTGAGCCAATTAAAGTCCAGTAACAAATAACACAAATGTGATGTGGAAAACTCCAGTGTACGAAGAAAGAGCTTCACAGTGAAACTTTTGAACCAATATTTATTGAATGTTTAACTAGTTAATTAAACTTTTGTTATCAGACATAATTACTTACAGCAGAGTATTTATTTTTTCTTTAAACACTTCTGGAGGGGATCTTTAAAATTACCCAAATGCCTTGAAGGTTGAAGATTTAGAGCACTTTTGTAATGCAATATAGTTTATGATTGGGTCACTGAACAGTTTCAATATCCCTCACCCGGAAGTTTGAGTTTCCGACAGCAGGAGTTGCAGTGGTGTTTGGCTCGGAAGTTCCTAATGGCATCATCCCCCAGGTTGGCAGGTCCAAATATCATATCATAGGATCTGCAAAGGTCACACTGAGGTCATTTAGTGCTGAATTACTAGAAAAGGCTGCTGGTAACTTTGACATGTTATTCAATATTGTAAGGCTGCTATTGACAACTTGTTAATAAATCTAGGAGGTTACTCCCTCTATTAATTGTTTAATCTACAGTGTAAAAAGCATTTTCACTATTTTCTGCCACAAAATGTCTAAATGATTTTTGATCACACACAAATCTGGCAAATATTGAGAACCTGGAACTACGAAATGTCTGATCAATTAATTGTTTCAGCATTACAATATTAAGCCAAAATAAGATACACAAATAATAATAATGCAAACTTGTGTAAATGAGAACATTGACTCTTACCCCTTTTCACCGCTCTTAATAACGGATGGATCCGTCAGAATCTCCCCAACCCCTTCAGAGGGACACACAACAAACACACAAGCTTCGTCATATAGTAATATTACACACTAAGTGCACAGGTAATCCGTAGAGACAGGACATTCACATCTGTCACATGAACACAATCTGGAAACAGATGGACTACGTCTCCATGACAGATTCATGTTTAACCCAAGTGACAAAGTGACAACTAAAGCAAACGACAACAAACTCGACTGCTTTTTAAGAGATTCTGGACCGAGTGCTGAGAATCTTTACCCTGCAGGTCGAGCACCAGCAGCTCTCCGCGGGTGTACTCGTAGGTCCAGTGGCTGAAGGCCAGCATGGTTTCCTCCAGGAGGTTGGTGGGGACGATCTCATCTCCGTTGTTGTTGTTGAACTTCCTGAACTCTCCAGTAATGCACTCCTCTATAGCAAACCACTGTCCAGCAGAGTGACAGTAGAGCAGGAACACCTCCAGAAACCTGAACACAAGTAGGACTTTTAATTTACCCCAAAAGGCTCTTTTGTTGATTTAATTTGAGGCTTTAGTAGAGAAGAAAGACATTGTATCTTAAATGACTTCACTGTTCATGAACTTAGAACTGTGAAAAATGAAGTATGAATACTTCATTTGAAAACCAACCATGATCAGATAATGTCATGGTTTAAAAATGTCTTGACAGTTGTCAGTTGGCCAGAGAGACGGGAAACACTGAAATGCAGAGGTGTGTTCCTCAAGTTGGGTGTACAAAAGAGCTTGTGTTGATGTGTAAATCACCTGTTGCACAGTCTAGTAATCTGGCCAAACCACAATGAGCTAAGCAATATTTGTGACTTGGGTGTTGATAGCATCTAAAATAATGACAACACATACCACGAAATCTAAGCTTTTTTAAGATATGTTTTTTTTTGTTGTTATGCTGTGTTTGCCAACCCTTCTCACATGCACGCTTACCTCGGTGAATAAGGAATCGTCTTCGGCCTGATTTGGTTGAAGGCAAATGTCAGCTTCTGAGCAGCTCGTTGTTGTTGAATTTCCTGGAGTGACGCAGAGGGACAAATGTTTTTGTCACAGCCACAGTTTTATCAGGTTAATGTTTAAATGGCAGTTCTTAAACTTTGCAGTCTTTCTAGTTAAACACCTTAATGCATTTTGAGATTACAACTCCTTTCAAAAAGTGTCACATTAAAACATCAAACTAGATCTAACAAAAAATAAGCTTATACTTTTTACATCTCAGACTGGGTCTGTGAAGCCCAGCAGTACAGGGAATATGTGAGTATACGGGGTCCTCAGGGGAGGAGTCTGTGCTCCCTACCCTGAGACAGAGGTGCAGCACAGTGTCCTCCTTGTAGATGCTCTGCCAGGTCTGCACCACCTCAGGAAGGAAGGATTTGACTATATACAAATGTCCTGGTTTCAGGATGTCGTACTCCGACCAAGTGCAGAGCACCTTGAGGGCCCGTCTGAGTCCTCCTCCCATCTCCTCCTTGCTAAGAAACTCTATTTTAGCACTGAGGCCCCGCTGGGCCCAGGAAGACATGCTGTTGTTGATAGTGTTGGGGGAGCTCTCCTCCAGACGGTACACAGTCACCGGCTCCCCTGAGGGAACACAGAGCAGCGGATGAGTAATGCATCGCTTCTACTTCCTGCAAGGATGGTTGCACGGACGTGCCGCATAATCGTGACGAGAAACCGTTTGGAACCTTTGTACTCCGTGCAGGTTTCTCCTCTCTCAAAGCTTTCCATTTTTTTCCCACACTTAAAATTATAGTGCTACAGCAAGAGGACATTGATATACTATCTGTTCATGAAGTGTTTCTGGCTGACACGTTCGCAAACATTCGCCAACCTACGTGTCCAGCAGACAAACACTCCAATGACAATTCTTTTTTGATATACAGTAACTCTACTATTCAATTGGTATTGTAATCCTGCATGTTTTAGTAGCGACGTGACCCATCAACTCTTTACAAACAGGTTTTTGTCTATCTTATGGGCATTTTAGTAATGAGTACAATAGAGATGGACCGGATGGACGAGCTGGAAGGCGGGGGAGAGGGAGAGAAAAAAATATGTCTCTGGGCTGTCAACTACTGACACGGACATATTAATAAGCCAAGTCTGTACTAGCTGTCTAGCATGAAACCGGCACAGAGACAGTTCTGTCTGTGTGTGTCAATGCGAGAAACTGTGCAATAAAGGTTTCAAGGAAACAACAGCTAATAAATATGTGCGATAGCAGATTGCAAAACAGCGTCAGTTCCTCAGCAGCGTTAAGACCACTGTTGAATGAAGGTTTATAGCTGCTGATGGCAAACCCACTTTAAGAAGTGAGTTGACCCTATAAACTTACTTTGGTCAGTTATTTTTGCGTTTTGGTTCATTGTCTGTACTGACCTTCAAAACCAAAACACAGTAATTACATATTCAGTCGTAATTCAGTTACGACCAGAATCTGATTTATTTTACCATATGTATTTTTGAATGCGATTAACATAAACTGCATATTCAATTTTCAAGAACTAGAATAGAGAGGTAAAATCCAAAATGCAGTGAATGCTCTCCAGCTGCGTAGGGCTAGTTGTTGAGAGCTAAGCAGCTGCAGGTGGGAGAGAGCGAAAACAATGCAGAAAACACAGCTCTTATCTCCCTCCAAACTTCCTCATTCTACAACTGCCTGCTGTCTTTTCTCAGAACCGTCTGTGGCGTTTTCACCTGAACCGACATGTCTGGGAATGCAGCGTGATGCAGACTTACCTCTAGGGGGCACAGGGGTGAAGGGGATACTCTGGGACAGCCTCATCAAGTTGTTGCGCTCAACAGCTGCAGGAGACAAAAGTACACGAGCAAATACACAAACGGGTTGAAAAAACTGCAGGAGAAGAGTCAACAGAGGTGAAACTACTTTGTGGAATTATTCATTGCCTCAGTGAAATGTTTAGCATTTTTACCCACAGACAGCACTCTAAATTAAATGCATTTAAAAGATATAACAAAAAAAATATACTATCATCAATTTTGGGAACTAAAATAATACATGAAAACACAATGAGATAACGTATTCTTGCTTTCTCACCCCAGTACTGGTCGCTTTCCATGGGCTTGAAAGGTGAGCCAATAGCTATGGAGAAAAAGAAAACAACCGTTAAATCTTTTTACAGAATTAGCTGATTTTATCAATTTAATGAACATGCCAATCAATGATAATCAGTGGACAACATTAAGGCACATTAATGCAGCAACAACAAAAAACACCCAGAGCTTTCTCAGCATCCACCAGTAGATGTCTCTATTTGTATATACATGCGTTATCACTGCAGATATCATTTTAACCAGTTTATTTGGAAACAAAGGACAATATATCTTATTGAGAAATATTGAGATTGGAACTGTAACTAGTGAGTATTTTTATTCAGATTCAGCTACAGATTCTGTAGCAGAAAAATACCCACATGGGAGAAGCTGGAACTAGCCAATGTTTGGCACTTTGGCTTTAAAACAGTTGACGCCTGATCTGTTGATCAACTCATCGATTAATGGCCTGAACGTTTAAACGGTAAAACCCCCGATACAGGGCTTTGACTGGGTTTAGTTCAGTTAATGCGGGTTACTCACAGTCCTTTCTGGCTCCGAGGAGGGTGTGTCGAGGCGTGTAGAGAGAAACTGCTGCTGTCGCTACAGAAGAATAGCTCAGTTAAGCATTCACCCAGAAATATGAGTATACATAGATGAAGAATAGCTCAGTTAAGCATTCATCCAGAAAAGGTACAGCAGAGTTTCCTTCCTTTTCTTGGATTTTTCATAAACAAAATGTTCCAAGCTTTCTATCTCAACTGAAATCTAACGCAATATATGCAATTGTAGGAGTTTAAATATGTTTAGATATTCCCCACTACCCCATATACAGTATTTCATTAACATCTATCAACCTTTCCTGGTCTGCAAAGATTGGGGTTTATCTATATATATATATATATATATATATATATATATATATATATATATATATAATAATAATAATAATAGACCCCAATCTTTTGCAGAAAAAATAATAAAAAAATATATAAATAAATATATAAAAAAGAGGAGAAACAATAGTTTTCCTTGTTGGTCTTAATGTTACAGGATGGATTTTATCACACACAAACATGCATTTGATTCCAAGACAGGGGAAAAGGCCAAAGGTCACTTTGATATCAGATTCTGTGTAAATGCTGCTGGACCAGCGGTTCCAGACAGAACGAGTCTGACCAAACTAAAACATGGAGGAACTACAGTGAAACTGCACATCTTACCAGTCGGTGCATCTTCCCCTGGGGCTCGCCTGATGGAGCAAAAGAGAGACAACAGAAAGACAATTGTTTAACAAAACGGATTACATTCATAAATCTACACAAGAGCTTGTGTAATGCGTTTACATAGGGTGGTGTGAATAAGATGATGTAATGTGTATTATTGAGTGCTGGTTTTAAATAAGTGAAAAACAAATATACATCTAAACGTTTTAGAGGTGTGTGTTTGTGTGTGCAAACTTCTATCTTTGTGAGAATCAATTTGAAAATTAGACAGAGAATGATGGGTCCTCACCATCAGACACAACTTCAAAGGCCTATTTGAGGGTTTAGACTTAGGAGGGGGTTCAGCTCATGGTACACGGCCACAGGAAAAAAAAATATGAACTCCTCCAAATATCGAGTCAGGGGTGGGGTTAGGCATTTAGTTGTTGTATGTTTATAGTAGGGTCAGGAGCTGGGGAATGTGTTATGTCAATAAGGGTCCTCTTCACAGGTATAGAAATACATGTGTGTATGCGTTACGTGTATGTGTATACATCTTTTGACACTTACAAGCTGCTGGCTTGGGCTGATTTGACCTGAACCCTTTCCTGGTGGAGAAACAATGACTCGTTAAACACAGAGAAATCAGCATTAATTAAGTTAACAAGAGTTAAACTTTACAGAGGAGTTTGTGTATTTACTTTGAACTCATGAAAGTACATAAAAAGACACATTTCTTACCAGTACTGCAGCCCGGGGGTCTTCGTGAATGAGGATGTCTTCAGCTGACACTCTGCTCCTGTCCTTCTTCTTCAGAGCTAGAAAAAAACAATGAACAATCAGATTGATGGATTTTGGACTGCAGAAAAGTATATATCACATTTATTCCAAAATGTCTTCCTGAGCAGATATTTTCTGTTGTGTTGTTTTTGTGAGCTTACTGGAGTCAGGATGGAGGAAAGCCGGGTGTCTATCAAACTCTGTGAAGCCGGTGTATGAGTTTACTGCTCTGATAAGACCTTGACCTTCAGGCTGAGCCTGTGGAAGATAAGTGATATACAGTCCATGCAACAAATAACCATACAATTATTCATATTTTTATACAAACACACGCACACACCTGCAATCTGGTCTGTGGGACCGGGCTTTGCTGTCTGCTGGAGGTGGAGGTCTCTTTGGGTGTAGAGTGCTGGAGGTCCAAACTGTCTTTATGCCCTAAAACCAGAACACATCGTCAGTGGACATTAGGTCAATACTTATCTGTAATATTATGAAATAAAATACTTTTATTTTTTCTTGTAATTTTGGTTCATGTAACAATATCCCACCAAAAGCAATCACACAGAATTATTTAATATAATCTGTACAGATATATCTGTATATACTAGCATTGTTAAATCAAAATTGTTATGAAGCATTCAGAAAAAGACAAACAAAACACAACAATGTGGTGACATGCTCGTCACCACAAATGTAAAAAACAAAAAACTTATGACAAACTTCACCCGCCACATGCCAAACACATCCATAAATCATAGAGAGATCAGAAAACCTCAACCAGTCAACCAATCCATCAAAAATGGGAAGAACCACCCAGGAACAGAAAGTCGACCAGACAGACAAGAGGCCCAGACAGAGTAGAGAAAGGAGAAGAAAAGCCACCAGCGTAAGGTTAACTGGGATCTTGATCTGGAGATGGACAGGCCCGAGCACCCGGCAGACATTGTCCTCAACCTAAACTCAGACTGAAACTCAAACCTCTCGTTTTGTTTGGCTCTCTTGCTGTGGTCCTCCTATCAAGCGGGATTTCTGACCCACTTTGATCTTCATAGCAGGACGCTTGTGGGTCAGGTGGTCTTGACACATTTTCTTCCCTGCTCCTTCGTCTTTGGGGTCTCCCGAGTGGCACGGCAGGGGCATGCGCACAACCTGGCAGGCTGCTATTTCCGTGGGCATCACACAGGGATGACTCGGCTTCAGGAGCGAATGGGACTTCAGTGTCTGTACTCTGTCCACTCAGAGAGCCCGATCTGCCTTCGTCGTCGCAGAACGCCTTGTTCACGTACCCACAACCCACCTCCCTCTTTCTCCACCCGCCTCCTAACACCTCTGTGTTCTCAGGCTTAACAGTGCAAGCAGGCAAGCAGGCAAGCCGAGCAGAGCCCGAAGTCTTAGAGACAATGACAACAGTAGGATACACACACACACAGTTTTCACGCTCCTCTTTTACCTCCTCATCAACACCAGATTCAACCTCAGTCTTGTACTTACCCACAAATGCCCCAAACTCTACATTGGTGCTGTCTGGCTGGAAGTGCTGCTGGTAAAGCCTAGCTAGGGTGAGTTCTGGGTGGCTGGAGCCACTGGGCTGGGAAGGTGTGCTGCCGATGTGGAACTGAGCCCCGGGGGAGGGCACATTGGGCAGGCTGGATGGGGAGTCGAAAAGAGCCGGCTCTTGAGGACGGGTCAGCTTACTCTGGGTGAGAGATCGGCCTCGGAGACGCAGCTCCGGAGGGGAAACGGCCAGAGCACTTTGGACAAAGGCACTGGAGCTGACACCTGAGGATCCGGCCTCTGCAGCAAGGTGCCCGAGTCCAAATAACCCCCTCCTCTCTGGACTCAATGCTGGGTTGAGGTTGGGGTCCAGCCCCAGTCCTGCTCCGTGGCTGGGCCCAACTCTCCGGCTACTTTCCGTCCCAGCCCCTCCCCCTACACCAACACCAAAAAGAGAATCTGCAATGTTGGCTCCAGCCTGGGGAAAAGAGGAGCCGAAGTAGGCCCCGACACTGCGTTTTCCGATCGCGGACGATTTGGAGTGGGGGCCTGTGTCTGTTGCCCCATGGGCGATGCTGGGGACCAAGTTCTTAGAGAGGCTGAGCTCCCGCGTGATCTGATTGTGGACCTTGCTGGCCTCTGACGCCCTCTGAGCAGTGAGGGTCTTCAGGGTGTCCACAGTCAGTGCTGAGAGGTCTTGCAGGTGGCCAATCTGGGAATCCAGGGTATGCAAAGAGCGTTTTATAAAGTTGACCTTGTTCCCAACCTCCTTCAGCTGCAAACACATGGTCTCAACCCTGGAAATGACAAACAGTAGACTCAGTTACCCACAGCTCAGCTTGTGTTAAATGAAAGGTTCACAGGCTCATTTTGAAATGGTCAGGTTTCAATATATTTTAAGGAAAGGTTTTCATTTCAGAATGACTGTAAATTCAGCAGGCTAAGTTACTCAGTTGACTGGAGTTTTGACCTGCAGTAGCACTATGGAGAAGTTTGTTATAAGCGAGTGCCTGTTTAGTTTGTCTCAGGCACGACGACGCACATGCATGTATTTTGGATTTGAGGATTACCGGTTTTAAACAAAGCTTTTGCTTAATTACAAAAAAACTCCACATTACACCTTTAAGAAAGCCAGAAACAGACCCACCTTTCTGAGGTAAGACGTATGCGCTCATCACTCCCAGAGTGAAACTGATCATCCTTTTCATGAAAGTACGTCTCAACACATTGCTCTTCAAAATCATGGAGCTTCTTTTGGTCTTCCTCTGTGAGAAACAGCTCTGGAAGAGAGAAGAAGGCAGACGTGCGGTATCGTTAGAGATTTCCTTAATGCCCAGTTAAGCAGCAGCACTTTGTCCAACTGTATTGTTTTGTACAAAAAAAGCATTTTAATCCCAGTTGTTTGTTCTTGACAAATACATATGAATGGCAGGTTTTTAACAACCAATATTAAGGAGACATGATGTTTCTGCCAGAAAAGGACAGTCGTACTTGGTCCGTAGGTATGCTCCTTCTTCCTCTTTCTACACGTACAGAAGAGGGAGTAGATATGGCAGAGGAGGATGAAAGGGGGCGGGAGGACAGGCTTCTCATGGTAGGCCATAATGAAGTGGTAGCGCTGGTACTTCCACACCAGATTAGAAATGGACTTCACTTGCAGATACACATTGCTGGAAAACAAGAGAGTAAAGCAATGTGGGGATGATGATGTTGTGGAGAATGCGAGCAATATTTAAAAATGCATCGCATAACCCAAAGTTAATGTGTACCCACATTTGTTTTGATTTAGCACTGAAATGTTGTGCACTTACTTGAAGAAGGCGATGAGGAGGTTGACCATTAGTATATACTGTACAAAGAGGTAGACTGCTTGGAGGAGAGGAGTCAGCCACACTCCTGCTGCACACAGGGACCTTACTGATGCTTCAGTGTTATTGGCACACACTGTAAAGAGAAGGAGGTTTTTAGCACACGCACACACCAATCCCCCAAATATGGTAAAGATATCCTCTCCAAGTCTTGTTCATATGTACAATCTTTAACTTACTATCCGACTTGTGTAGGTTCAAATGTAACCATACCACACATGAATATGTACTAAAACAGGACAATGCTCACTTGAAATTGACTTATTGAAATATTATTTCTTTAAATCATTAAATTATTTTTAGATGCATAATTTATGTATTGTGATGTTTAAACTGTAGATATGCCTATACATCAATTGTTAATAAATCATTTGTAACAATGCAAATCCCAGAAAGGAAGTTACACACATGTGTAAAATACCCTTTACTTCAACACTAACAGGTACTAGACATACGCTGCTCTGTTGCAGTACACAAAAATGCACTGCAACTAGAGGAATATATTAAATGTTATTCAAAAACAAACTTTGAGCATTCAATTCTTTCTTCTTACTAGAAAATCTTTCCAACGAATTTAGACTTTGTAATTCACATCAGATTATTCACCACTTCCGGGTCACAGCAACAGTGATGAACCATGTGATAAATGTGTGTGAAACCTCGGGGAGTCCAACTCAGGTTATGGAGCACAGCCAGGTGTTTTGTTCCACCGAAGCGTCAAATGCGCCCGACTCAAGTGACGATCACTTAATCGTTGCCTGTTCGGACCGAGTCGAGGCTGTCGATGCTGTGGTGAAACAAAAAACCCTGCCCTCCCAAAAGAGACCTACGTTGGCTGCTTCTACATGTGAAAGACGTTGTGAGAGGGAGGCAATGATTAAGGCATCGTGGGTTTGATTTTTACAGTGCTCGTTTTGAGTGACAATTTGCCATCATGCCATGGTGAGAAGCTTTTAATAAATCCGTTCTTACCATCGTAATCTCCCCTACCATCCTCATCGTCCTTACCATCGATTTCATAGGCATACACTTCCCCGTACATCATCCAGTATGGCTGGAAGACCACATCTTTGGCCAGCGTCCAGCTGGGCTCCTCGTGTGGGTACAAAATGGCTTTCCTGGGTACGCCATAGCTCAGCAGAACTATCGCCATTATTACCACAATATAGAACATGTTGGCCACCTGAAAGAGCCAACACACATAGCGAATGAAACACAGGACTGATGGCATTATCACTACTTGAAATAATAGAAGGCTTATTAAGGACATCAAGAGGGTTTCATTAGTGTAAACACGTCTACTTTGGGGATACAAAATCAGCACTATTTTATTGCTTTTAAAACTGAATAAAGTCCCTTCACTTTATAAATAGGAGCTTATTAAATAATGTACAAATAGAAAATGTTCTTCTAGTTTTAGTTAGATTTGGTCTGGATTTGCTGGGTAAGAAATCTTTATAATGTCTGTATTGAAATCCCCAGGGCAGACAGTAATGTTGAAGGGTTTACGACTACTTAACAGCTATGAAGGTGTACATGATGGAAACTTGATTGTGTTACGATTAAATCTAGATTCAATTACAGGAGGAGTTTGATCAATTACAAAATACACTTATTGGCTCTCATGCTGAGAACAATACCACTTTAACATCTCCACAGAGAATATAAAGCCACAGCTAGCAGCTGCTTAGCATGAAGACCGATAACATGTGAATCGACTAACCTGGCTCTGTCCAAAAGGTAAAGAAGACACACGTACCCACCGTAGTTCACTAATTAGACTTCAGGAAGTCAATGGCTCAAACAAGGAATAGTCCTACTTGTTGCATTTCCCGAAAAACTCAAACTATTGTTTGTGTGTGCATTAAAGAAACTTACTTAGTAAAATTAAGGAGGTGCTGGTAAGCAGATTTAATAAGTTTGGGACAAACCCACGGTCGCCATTTTTACCTGCTTCCTGTCTTAATGCAATGCTAAGCCAATTGCCTGCTTATTCTAGCTTCATATTTAGCGCACCACTGCCAATTTTTTATATATATATATATATATATATATATATATATATATATATATATATATATATATATATACATACATATATATATATATATATATTACCTTTTTGCAAACTACTCCTTGAACAAAATTAAATAACCCATTTTCACACGATCTTAACATATTTGATCCAATATCTGTTCACGGTACACTTTCAACTCAGGGGTTATACAAATACTTTGTAAAAACTACAACATGGAGCACAATAAATGGACAAGATAATAGCAGGACGGGTTAAAAGTCAGTTCTAAAACTGATGGGGCTGTGTAGGATAATACAGTAGGTTACGTTACCTGGTCATGTAGATGATTAATGCTGTTTAAATATGAATGTGCGAACGGATTAAAACATGAATATTAATAACAGCATGTTGTGATGCACAATAACCTCGTAACTCTCTCACAATATGTTCAGACTAAAGTATACCTAAACAATTGCGTATCATTTGAAGGTGCCCGTTATACCGCCATGGCCTTAGGTACCCATTACTATCACTATAAAAATATTCTAACATAAGTTATTACTGGATGTGAAGTGTTCTTGGCTTATTAGTGTCAATTACAGTAACAAATGCGTAATAAATTATTACATTATTCCGGTTTCATTGCATCTCTGAGACCAGGAAAAACATAGTTGGAAAAATAATAACATTAAATAACTTTAACAGTGTAGAAAAACATTCTCGTCTGCTTTCTCTACATTATGTCTCACTCTCACAAACTCACCATTTTAGCGATCATCATGACGTACGGTCCAGCTTGCTGGTTGACAGCCAGTATATCCAGGAGTCGCACGTACCAGAAGATGATATTGAGACAATACACCGTCCTCCCAGGGACAAAGGCTTCACCTCCGGCCAATCTCAAGCCAAAGCCGATAAAGAAGGTAACAATGGCCAGAAAGTCCGACACATTGAAATAGTCGCTGAACCACACCTTTATCTTCTGGCTTATTTTGCCTGCTTCAGACATAAACATCTGGAAAAAAGGAGTTGGAGGAGAGAGGAGGAACTAAATGTGAAACAATACTGAGATGGATAGAGAGATATATACTTTATTATTTTCATTATTATTATTATCTTTGGTGAATAAAAAAAAAAATGTTATATCTTCATTACGCTCAATATTTAACAATTACATTGTGTTGCACGTACCTCTCGAATTTTCTCAATGGCAGAGGTGAATATGTAGAGGATGACCACCCACTCTTGAGGAGAAGGAATTTCAGGCATTTTCACCAGGACTACATACGAGTAGAACATCAAGAAGCCCAGGTAGAAGAGCTGACAATGTGAGATACACAACAATAACAGTCAGAAACAACTCCAAAAACATAGCATTGAATGTAAGTAAAAGGATTAATTCTCCCAAGAATGGGAATGCAGTAATTATTTTTTTTTTTTTTTACTTTGTATGTCATAAATGTTTGAAATGTGGATACACTGTGTCGAAGATGTTGGATGTAGATGATAACTGGCCTACGTTGACAAAGAGCGTCTAAATTCAAAAAGCTCCCGAGAGGGGCGTCCACTGACGGGGTTAGTTGAGGCCCTCTGAAGGGGCTGAACCTCATCACGGCACTTTGAGTCCGGAGTAAATAGTCTGCCATTTTGACTGAGACCTCTATGCTCTAGTGGTCAGCTGTGCCCAACAAAGTCTGCTCTCAGAAGGAGTGAGCGGTTCAGGGGATTATATAAGAAATGGAGATTGGAATGTTCTACTTAATTAAAGCTGCAATAGTCTGCATTTTTGTCGTCACACTAAATAAAAGCCACTGTAGGTAATTGGTGTTCACTGCTCTCATCAACCCGGTGCTAGTCATAACAACTTCTACTAGGTGTGAGATATCTTGTCACGTTTTGAATGGATCGCCATGGCATTTAGTTCAGACATTTAAACCTCCCTCAGGAGAAAAACTGAAAACAGTGAGCCCTTAACATTTCCTTCAGTGCCATTATCGGGTCAAATTTCAATTAGTCCAACACTTTGGCAGCCTCAGCTGTACTTTGAATAAGCAAACGTAGTTATGTTAAAACACTAAATTAAGATGATGAGCAAAGCACCGTTGTGCCAGAGTACAACATCGCAGAACTTCTAGTATGGTTGTGGACTCTTACTCAGGGTTGTTTTCTTCTTTTTTTAAATCAACTAACTATTTACATAAATGGCTTTTATAAATAGAACTAACATAACATGATATTTACATAAATAAATTAGGTGAAAGTACTATTATTTATTTGTTTTTTTTACTTTGTGTTGTAAACTGATGTGTTCAACAATATTTTAGATCCGAACATGGCTCAGGTGACGTATTAGAAGTACTTAGCACACCTTACTCTCATGCTTTCTTCTATTTCTGTACAGAAACAACAAGCCACATGATTGTCTCCCAATGGTAAATGTATTCCCCACTTAAGGTTGACCTGCATTTGTCCAACAATACTGCGGACTGTGGGAAAGTGTGTTCATCTAGGCAGGTAAAGTTACACACAGACACTCACGTCCAGTACAACTTGGATTCCCAAAAAAAACCTGTGCTCAACCTTGACATGCGAGGTGTGAACTGCTGGAAAAACAGCCATTAACACTGCCGCCTGATCGGTAATCTATTGTTGTGCTGCATTGATGTGTTGAAATGGGAATGGAAGCAGGTGCAGCAGATGTAGATAAGCGTGGGCACAGGCTATATTACGTAGAATAGCAGTTTCTGTGATGGTATCAGCACCTCTTGATCTTGAACAGCCTGAAAAACAACCCTGTTCCTGAAAATAGAACCCTCAATGACATCTCCAAGGCTCCTGAGAACCAGCCTCGGGCTTGTAAATAAACATAAAAACAGGCGCGAAAAGATGAGTGATAACCCTGTGCTGGAGTGTGAACGTGGCAGTAGTAAGTTTGTATTGAAGAAAATGCGTTAAAAAATAAAACTGCCTCTTTTTTTGCTCAGAATTTCACATTGCTATGGCACTCTGGGAAAGAGATTATTTGACTGCTGAGCATTGGTTTAAGTACATCTAGTTTAGTATGTGTCCAGTATTTGAGGGTTCTAACTAGATGCAAGTTGTGAACTGTATGAGGGTGATGTGGGAATATTTGTTCGCCCATTCAATGCTAAAATACAGAATAAGAGAACTCTGTTTCCATTTTTAGTGTCTCACCACTTTCTGTGTGGGCGCCTGATAAGAGAAGGTTGGACCTTGTCCTTCTCCTATTTGTGGTCGATCACAGCTCGAGTCTGAAGGGCTTTGTCAGACCATACTGGTGGAGGGAGCCATAAACATCCAGCAAAACAGTGACCAAATCTCTAACAACCCCTTTGGACTAAACTGTTTCAGATCCTAAGGAGCAAAAGGATCAAGCTATGCAATAAAGTCTATTTTGCTCATTTATGCTTCCATTTCCACCACATCTCAACCATGCAAGTTATCTCCTTTTCAAAAGCAAAAATGTAAACAATCTGTCTTAAGCGACGGCTCCTGGGTAGCAATATTCGTACCCAGAATCCTACACAGCCATAAAACAGATGGTTAGATGGATGTGTACATTTGTTTGTGTGCATTTTCTTCTGTAATCTCCTTACCGTGTTAGACCAGAACTTGACAATGGGAGCGTGGTAGAAGGCATATATTTTCCTGGTCAAGGGCAGCTTTCTGGAGCGAATTTGTGTGTCCATGTCATTCTTTGTCTCCACGTGGTCGTGGGATCTGGCCTCCTTGAACACATCCTGCAGAGTGGTTACAAAAAAAAGGCCTAAATTAGACAGCAGCAGGCCACAATGTGGAGAGAAAATGAGAGAAAGAGAATGCAGGGTAAAGAGAAGAATGTGAGGGAAAGTGAGCAAAAAAATGACTCAGTGAGTCAAAAATATTTATCTTTATTAATCTTTTTATGTAAATATCCATCTTGCTACTTTTGTCATTACACAACAGAACTACAACCTGTTCACAGCTCATTAACCCTTTAACACCACCTCAGCTATGGACAATGTTTTATCTTTAACACGCTTATGAATTTGGATATGACATTTTCTGCGTGACTACTTTGACGTGAGGGAGATACCATATTTTAGAGTTTCAAAAGAAAAAGGAAAGAACGTATACACCTTTTTAAAAACAGAGCGACGGAGTAACCCTAACCATTTGGATTTCTTCAGTTATGTTCTGGATGTTGTGTTCGCTGTCCTCCATGGTCATCTGGTGGTCGTCCTGACTCTGAGGGATGTGAGCCATCTCAGCCTTGGATTTGTACTCCAACAGCAGGATGGCAGGAGGCACCAAGATACTCAGAATCACCTAGAGACAGATACACACTGATATGGGTGGATGCTTCAATATTTGTGAAGAACGTCCTTTGAATTACACGCACTAATGAATCCCAAGTGTTTTATTGCCTCAGTGCATATATTGTATAAGAGAGGCCAATCCCTGCTGTAAAAGTCTCCACACTGATGCTAAAACCTGAAACAAAGAAACGACAGCGTGGTCATTTCATGCGAGTATGCAAATACTGCTTTCTTTTAAAAGCAACGAGATTTAGGGAAGACATTTAAGAACAAGATCAACACTTTTTTCCAATTAGCTTATTTACTCCATTTACACCAAAAGTGTTAGGAGAAAGTTAAGTGTCTTTTGTACCAGAACTTGAAACCAACGTAGTTTTTCCACAGTGCTTAGACCTAGAATTCAGGAAATGCTAGAAGGAGACCATTTGTGATGAACAAGTTTAAAAACTGTTCCTATTCTTCACCATGAATCATGGTGGCATTCTAACGCCTCAACGATGTACTTGAAATTAGGGATTAAATATGAAAGCAAACCTTTGTTCAAGCCCCAAGAACACGGGATCTGTTGACAAACTTCACCAAATACAAATATTAAACGACTACATCATGGTTTAATATTTGTATTAAGCTGCACATATACTAATACTTTACATTGTCATGTATGTGTGTGTGTATATATCTCGTTTGTTACCAAAAATAAAAATCTAAATGGAACATGAACCTTGTACCAGGAGTTCTTGCGCATGTTCAGCCGTCCCATCCACATGTCTGACAGCAGAAACTGGGTGCAGGTATGAGCCACAAAGGGCCGTAGGTGGGAGGAGACAGCCAACTTCAAACAGGTGGAGTTGCTCCAGTTTTTTAGCTCGTAGGTGAGCAGCTTCATGGCCATGGTCTCATCCTGCCTGAACGACTCCTCCAGCAGGTCCACTGCTAACGTCCCAAACTCACTGAAATACGTCAGCACAGTTGGATTAGTCCTTACCTTCTCCTTTTACAAAGATGCCACCCTGACATGAATCAAAGCCATAGAAAAACGTACTTTGAGTACTCCTTGAGCTCCTCTGAGGTGTCGTCCACCACGTCGCTCTTCTTGGCCTCGTAGCCCATGGATCGGCAAAGCTTACAAGCCACCAGTGCCTTTGCCATGTTCTCCTCGCCGTGCTGCCAGAAGAAGAGGGACATTTTCTGCCTCTTCAACAGCACAGCCCACACCAGCAGCTCATTGAAAGGGTAGGGAAACCGCCGCGTCTCTGGGTCATCTATGTCCACAATCTCTTCTTTGCTTCTCTTTTTGTTCTGCTCGATGGAAGATTCAAGCTGAGAGGAGAGGGAAGCAGAGGTGAGAGGAGTGACTGACTTAACTTTCCCCCAATTTAACATATCTTTATCACTGGACCTTTTCATTTTTAGAGATGTGGGATGTTACAGTCTAATGGAAGTCTTGTACCTTTGATTGAAATATTTACCTTCGGTTTGTATGGCTGTGCAGTTTTGATGAAGTGGTTGTGCCTCGTCTTCTCTTTTTTGTCAGCCTGCATGCTAAAAGCCTCGTGACTTTTTCTCAAACCAGGACCCGCAGTGTGGCGCCCCGACCTCTGTGCGGAACATGAATACATTTTCAGTTGATTTTACTCTGCTAACTTTTACTATAGTTCATAATGCATTAAATAACAGTTTCGGGCCTCACATCAGTAATACAATACTGTACATGAACTGTAGATAGTTTCTTTTTTTTTTTTTACTACATCCACACTTCATGCCAGGTTTTAACTCCAGTGCATCGTACCACTTTAAATAAAGTTAAAACACAGGCCAGAGTTTTTAAATATCAACCCAAGTTAAAACTCACCCTATTGTTGCCATGGAGATTGTTGTAAATGATTCGGAAGCGTTTCCTGGTGTAGTTGCACCTGTAAGTCCCACCCATCAGGAACTCAATTACCAGGCCCACATCAATCAAAGTGATCTTGTAGTTTGGAGGCAGATGGCTCTGCAAGGACACATAGTGGGGGAGAATGAGCACTGGTTCAACATCAACTGATAAACTATACTTTGCACACAGACTATACCTGTTTGACATCTCTAACCAGGTGGAGGAGAGTTGGGTTGTTGGGAAGTTGTTTCTAAAATTGAAGATAAAAAAACATTCATGTATATGTTGTTGACACACAAGCTATCTCTGTTACTCAGTGGCTAGTAGGCGTTTCATAATGTTACCGTGTTGTAGAGCTCCTCTAACCGACTGATTGTCAGGAATCGATGCATGCTCACGCCATTTTCTATGAGCAACTTGACAAAATCCACCCTGTCCATCACGAGTGCATCCAGCATTGCTTGCTCCAGAGAGCTCACCTTTAGCGAGAGAAGAGACCAAAAATATGTCCATTACAAAAAAAACAAATTAAATATCATCCATCCTATCATTCACGCAAATGCCAGGATTCCCCCAAGTTTCAAAATAAACATAAGCACTAAGGGCAGCTTATAAAGACATTTGTAATAGGGATCATGTTGCAGTCAAGACAAGCAGTATATGGCAGCCTGCCCGAGACCAGTCCCCCGGCTCCCCAGACTGCATATTGTGGTAAGCAGAGGTTCTGGGAGTCATTTTGGGCGAGTTCAATGAATTGGAGCTGGCGCTGCGCTAAAATCAACATCCATGAACAAAAACACACACATATACATAGACAATAAACACGCATACGTACCAGGAGCTGCTGTCCATACACAAATACATGATTCTTGGCTATGTCTACCCGGTCCCAGGCCAGTGTCAGGACCAGCTGATCGAAGGCTGATGCGTTTGTGCCTGAAATAAGCAGGTACAGCCGGGTGTAAACATCACAGACACACATATTAATTCCCAGGACACTAAAGCCTTATTAACTGTGTATTTCCTGTTAGCCAGCTAGCAGGATTAGAGGGGGTTAGTAGAGCAGGGCCAGGGCAGTAATACAGTCAATTACATACTAATACAGCAATGCAGCAGATTAGACTACAAAGTAAATCCTAATTCAGTCTACTGCTCTCTTCCACACTAATCTGCTTTATTGTCCTCGAGGAACCATCTGAATCAAATCACTATCACTGTACACGGAATTGATTGTGTGGCTGTCAAAACTGAAACTCAGTGGGCATTTGATTGGACTGAAATGACTATTGAACTCCAGATACCCTGAGATCTCAGGTAGGCTGTCTTTAAAAAAATCCACTTGCAGAAAAGAGGATGTATTCAGCATTAAACAACAGTGATGGCATTTCGTGTAACTCTTTCAAACTTCCCATTTAACATCCAGCCTGCTAAATTAATTGAATCGCAGTTAAAGAGAGAACGGTCTTAAAGCAGCACTCTGTATTCTTTAATAGGCCTGAGAGCTTTTGTACTCGTGGGTCCTTTTGAGGATGAGTTACTGTTTCACCAGGAAGACTGCGCCTTAGGGAGACAAATATTTGCCTGAGTGGGCCTTTTCATTTAGTCTGTTTGTCAGAACCAGTTTAAGTCAGTCACCCTCTTTTGTCTAAATAAACTTGAATTACAAGAATGTCTGCACCCAGCTACATTCAGTGCAAAACTTCTTTCAGGTGAACAATGTGTTACATACTTGAGATGAAGAATGCCTTTGTTCACACAACGGCTTGTCAGAGTTTTAAAAAAAGAGATCATTAAGTGGGTCTTTTTCTTCTAACCGCATTGCAACCAAGTGTAGAGAAGAGGAATACGACTGAGACATGCAGCTCAGTTGGAATAGGGAGGCCCTGTGAATGTGAGCAACATGATCTCCTCATCAACACAAAGAGAAGGGCACACAGGGTGGAACGCTGCTCTCAAAGCATATCTTTATCACAATGACAACATTACAAAGTCTTGAAATCTTTATCTCCCATTGCCAACAAACTCAGCATATGAATAGACTGAATCAACTTCATGTGACTCAGTTCCTTTGTTAAAGAAGCTGAAGCAAACAGGTTCAGAGAGAAGTCATCTACTAACCTTGGAGTAAGGCCCTCAGAATGGCTACATCAATGTCCTGGTGCTCGTCGGAGCTGATGTGAAACACAGTGATCTGTTTTCCAAGAAATATGATAGCACTTATCAACATGTTCCCACAGGCAATTATCCAGATGTCAAGAATTTGTGATACATCACTTTTTGAAAACTAACAGTGGGACAATCAAAGTAGTTTATGTGGCAGTGCTTCAATTGGCTCATTTTCTTGAACGCTGCTCTATTTCCTCTTATTTCTTGTTCGGTTTCCAGGAATTGTAATACACGACTCTTGATCTCTGCACGTTAATCACAAATTTTAAATGGGAGTAAATAAATAAAAACTGAAGGATAAGAGGTGTATGAACACGATAAAAACATTTTTACATGAATGTACCAATTCTTTGCTTTTCATGCACTCCATCAGAGTCTGAAAGAGGTGGATGGCATCACTCTGGCTGAAGTTGAAGGTTTTCTTGATGGTTGCGATGATGTCAGTCTCCACTCCATCGGGAAGACTCCTGTAGACGTTACAGTACAAGATGGTTACGGTCACACTGCTCAAACGCACACAGCTTTAAAACACTTAAAATATAGCTTAGAGTAATAAACTGCACCTACACTCCTGTGTAGGCAGTGCATGTGAGGCCAGATATTGCTATGTTCTTCTCCTGTAGTATGTACATTATATGCTTCCAAGATAGTTCAACTATAAAAACAAACTAAATACAGCAGTAAATAATTACAAGTAATTAAGTCCGTCAGCAGATTACTTTTAAATGCACTGTAACAAGTTCAACTATTTTCAACTCCCTTATAACAGACTGGGTTGGCTTGTGGCAGAGTAGAGGATTCATCCCTAACAGCATCATACTGCAAAACACCTGCTGAAACCTTGATTTTGATTAATTCTCTCTGGGTAACTCCTTCCTAATTAATACTACTGTTTCTCCATTCATTCCTTTCTTTCCAATCATCTGACCATTTATATTGTGATTACACAACGACAACAACAACATTAAAACTGTTTTTGAAAAGATTTAGCTTTGGAACGCCAACCACGGTTGTCATTTCCTTTCCCCGCCCACCCGTCCTTTGTGTGTCTGTGTGTGTGTGTGTGTCATACCCTCCCTCCTCGGTCTGCTTGTGTACGTAGGCCAAAATGTCAGCAGCACGGCCGGTCCCCTCACACACCACCACTGGGACAGGAGGGCTCTCCTGAAGGTAGTCCAGCACAGTCAGGATCACATTGGGACCCCCCTCAAAGATCAGGGCCACAACGGGAACACCCTGACCAATTCCTACAAGAAGAAGGACGAAGACTGAGCTTAATGTTTTGGTTTATGTTACATTATTATATTCAGCTTCAGTGTTATTCCCCTAATACAGCTCCACCTAAGTGACAGTTCATAAGCGGTTTAGATGATGATTTCTTACTATTATACATAATGTTTGATATAGGTGTCAATGATTCCAAATAACCGCTCAAAGGTAGTTTTCCTGGTATCTGTCAACTTTTATCGGTTGCACCTAAACCCAAGACACATATTACTTAACTGGTGAAAAAGCTATGCAAATTATTATTTGGATTTCTTTTGACCTACAACTGATGGATAACTTTCCGAAATTAAACATCCTAACAGCTTATGTGACAGCATCGGATTTAACCCGAACCAAATTGGTATTCCCACCTCAGTATACACTCCACATATCTGCACTTATAGTATTTTGTAAGCGTAACATAGAATTTAACTCTATTAGCTTGGATTTGAGGCACTGGCACACATTTTAAATGTCGTACAACACACTGTGGAGAACCTTTCTTTAAAGCCCCTGACAAATACAAACTTTATATGATGCCATGTATTGCAATACTTTAATGGGCCACATGTGGCATTTTCACTAGATGAGTTTACACAAACAAAGTCTTGGGCTCTTCTTCTGAGATACTGTAGTGACATCTTTTCTAGATCTAAAGTTATCATCAACGATCTCTTGCTTTAGTCAAGTTACAGTTTTTCTTACGTGCATGTATTCTTTGGAGGTTGATGTGCTTCTCCAGGTCCCGACGCAGTTGGACCTCAGCGCCGTACTTGCCCACTGTCCCATCATCCACCAGGAGGAAATGGGAATGCAGATTGTTGAGAACATTTAGTTTGCTGAGAGGGTTCAGCAGCGTCTGGTACGGAGCGATAATCTGCAGCGTGGACAGGAGAGTTTAGTTAAGAAAGAGAATAAAAATAACTTCAGTTTCTTTTATAAAAACATCCAATCGTTGACGAAATCTATCCCGCCATGAACAGACTCAAGATTAAAATCAATTGAGAGGTTATTAAGTATCTTAGGACTTGTCAAAATATGAAGAACTTTTGAGATAATAACAAAGCAGATTATAAGAGTTGTATCTTACGTCTCTGCCAATGAGATCGTTTCGGTTTTCAATGACTCCCCAGGGTGCGATCCCGATAGTGCAAATTTTCTTTGATGATCTTGAACAGTGTTCTTTGAGAGCGTCTCCCACATGCTTCGCTACACCTTTAAGAAGGATAAATTAAACAATCAATAAAAGTTAATTCCCCTTAACAAATATATTTTGCTTTAAGTCCATGACCAGTACAATTTTGATCTCCGGCAAGTACAAGTGTGCTAGATGGTGTAGATTCCATTAACGTGCAAGAAAATAGCCAAGACACTCAGCCTTCTGGTACCAAAATGCCGCAAGTTCTCAACAAGTACATTAGTCCCGGGTTGTTTGTGGACCACAATCCTCAGCTAATGGATCTCATGGATTCAGCAGTAATTTGTGATCCAGGAGACCATCCCAACTGGTCAGGCTGCCAGAGGCATTAGGAGTAATCACTGGTCTGGGTAATTGACCCTGTGAGTAATGATTTAAACACCATGATCAGACCACACCATCTTAACGCCGCGCTGTGGCTGCAGACACACCTCGGCCACGACACACAGCCAAATGACACGCTTAGAGCCCGGTATTACAACGTCTGCTACATCAGCGCATCACCCTCTGATGGTGTGTGTGTTTGTGCAGGTTTGAGTATAATATAAGATTGTCTGTGTGTTCCTTTAAAGAATATGCAAGTAAACAGGGGTGGAAAGTAAGTGTTATTTAGCTGCCATGTCTATTCAATAACAATTCTTTATTACACTAAGCTGTGTTTCAGCCGAGACTAAAATATTCTCTCCCTGACTACAAACCTGTGTTGACCCCTCCGGTGAGGATCCAGGCCCCGGTGGTGACGGCAGCTTTGACGAGGCCTTTGCCCACCACTTGCTTGAGGCGCGGGTGAAGCTCAAAGTTTTGAACTCCTCCATGGACAGAGATCAGGATCTTAGGAAGCTCCATATGCCACTCCTTCAGCATCAGCCGCAGGATGCTCTCAGGCCGCGAGTCGTGGGACAAACGCACATACTGCCCACGTTTGCACAGACACAAGAAAAGCATGTTAGCGTAACAATGTTTGGTTGAATGATTACCAAATGATTGATCAATAACATTAAAAAAAAAATAAAAATAATAATAATAATAATAATAACCAGTAATAAAGACTGGGACTTTTCCCATGATCCTTTTCACTATTTTGTGTCTGGTGGTTAACAATAGCATATGAACATAATATATAAGCATAATAACATTACCACACCGGGTTACATGTGTGTAAATAGTGTTCACAATGAGTCATCGCACATCTACATTAAAGAAAACACCTTCAAATACTGTGTAAGACTGTTTTATAACCACATCACACTTTTCATGAACAGCATGCCCTCCAGCAGAGAAGAATCTGCCATCCTACCTTGGCTCTGTACGAGTGAGACCCTCCCTGGAAATTGATGACACCATAGGCATCACTGGGGCTCGCCTCCGTGTGTTTTTCCACCGACCACTCCTCCAGCTCGGGCATGGACAGGTTGGAGTTTTCACCCAGCTTCACGTCCGAGTACTTCGTGGCCAAGCTGGCTGTGAAGCCAACGTGCTGCCGCACCAGCCGTCCACAGCAGCATCTTAAGGTGAAAATTATATTTCATTGACATAATAGTGTGAGTCATCGGATGTTGGTTCTAATAAAATGTTCTTATCTGTTGGTATATGTTACCCATTAGTTGTGTGCTTTTATGATATGGATCTGCATTATGTGTTTAATGTATTTTGTGCTTTATAAGTGAGTGGCTTTACTATTTTGACTTTCTCTGTCTTTGTTTGAAATATTAAGTATCGAATATGAATGTTTACTCCAAGAAAAGAAAGAAATAGAACAAAATGTACACTTTTATTGATCCCCGTGGGGAAATTCTTCTCTGCATTTGACCCATCCTTAGTTATTAAGGAGCAGTGGGCTACGCCCGGGGAGCAACTGGGGGTTCAGTGTCTTGCTCAAGGACACTTCAACATGCAACTATGGGGAGAGCGGGGATGGAACCGGGTAGCTTGTAGTTACGGGACGAAGCTTTGCGACTCAACATAAAACTCCCAATCTATTTCCTTATAATACATCCCGGAAATATAATGTGAAGAAAAATTTTTAAAAACATTATCCTCACAAACAACCATGATAACAAGGCGTGACTGACTTTAAAGAGCTTCACTGTTATTGTTGCTCTTCGATGTATTATTATTATAATTAATGACCAACTTCAGCTTTGTAGTTTCCACACCTCCTTTAAATACCTTCGGTGAGATTGTGCATCTTGACATAAAGCCAGGAGGTCAATTGTTTCCGTGGTATTAAACTATAAAATAATTGGCCCGCATGCCCTTTCTGGTGTAAAGTACGTGGTTAACATAGATTCTCTTAGACTAATCCTGACAGGTAACAAAGAAAGAAGGGAACAAATATCAAACAAATACCTACCGGACTAGCTGTTGGCAAATCTGGCATCCTGGAAGGCATCTGGAAAGTATTTCACAAAAAATAATTACTCATTGATTTTAGTTTTAATAAATACAAACCACTAAAATGTGGAGTCTGTTTGAAAAGACAAAGACAGTTATGAAGGTCTGATCTCTCCCCTCGGAAGACAAAGTTTGAGGACATTATGGAAGGTTATCTGTCAGCTGGGCAGGCAGCCCAGGTTGGCCTTTAACCATGAGCGGGTTGTGAAACATGCCAAGGGGACTCTCACTTTCATCAGTCACATGCAGGCCTGTTCAATGTGTCCATGTTCACCAACACCTTTGAATCATCTTTGAGCAGCAGCACGTACTGTAGTTAGCAAAGAAAACCCAGTGGCAAATAATTGATGTAAAAGAAAACACAGGAGTAACCAAGCATCATTGTGAGTTTACAAGAAGGACTGTGATTTCTTGAAAGTGTAACTAAAAAACAGGAATGGCTTACACACAAAGAGGTAGTTCAAATAAACATACGTTTATTTAAAAGTTTTTAAAAAAAATCAAGATCAATTAACATTTGACAAACAAAATGTTAATTTCTTCTTTGCCCGTTTCTTTATAGCTGGATGAATTGTACACCAGCTGCTGTACCTTTAATTTAGATATTTTGTGCGTGCTTCCCATGAACATGGTACATTGTGAATCAGTGGTCTGCATGCAAAGTCAATAAGAAGCCTTCTCCATACAACACGGCTTTGTAAGATTCCAGTAAGTCTGCAGGAAAATCCTGCTTCACATTATTACACACATTATTTTTACAATAAAACAAAAAGTATTACACAAATTTAACAGTAAACATGAAATGGACTTAATTGAATCCAATAATTCCAAAAAAAGAACTCTTCTTAAAATAGCTGACAGATGAGAAAAAAAGAAAGAAAATCCCACTCTAAGAAGATATAACACACAGGTGCATCACTGGTGTTCCCCCTCACTTAACGCTGTAATTACAGTGACAGACATATACATGAAGATTATGTGGAAACAGACTCATTTACTCTTTGGAGAGTAGTGGTTAGGGTTTGGGCCTACTTTAACACACATACCGTGCAATTACATCGTTTCTATGGTTATCAACACAAGGCACACTACAGTAGCTCTAAGCACATACCTGTGGGGGTCCTTTGACACTGGAAGTATGTACACACATTCCCGCTTGGTGAAAGTGCTTTCTATCCAGGGTTTCTGGGACTGCGAATAAAGAGAAACAGTTTCATATTGTGAGCAGTGGACTGATGTTCCTCATTTGTGTTCACAGCTTTATTATCTTTGCATTTAAATAATCTGCTAAAAGAGACTGTCCTGCTCATTTGTGTAGCTATTGAGTGCTCCTACAAAGAGTGCCGACATTATATCCATTGTAGTTTCACAAAGACAAAGAATGCAAGAAAAGAAAAAAAACATGGGGATAAATCAAAAGTGATAAACTGTCAGGTTTCTCTGAAAATAATAGAACATCCTCCTAAAAGGGGGGATTGTAACCTCTTAATCCAGGATTTAGTCTCTGAAAATCAAAAGGGATTAGAAGTTTAAATAATCCAAAAATAAAATATGAACAATGATGATAACTTTAGTTCAGGAGGCACATCAGCTACAGGTGCCTGCCAATTGTATAAACCGCAATCAAATATAATTCTGCGTCACTATTCCTTTAAAACAAGGATTTATGTCCCAGGAATTTTCAATTAAATGCCTCATGCCTTATTGTTCCCACCAGTACGGCTCAGAGCGATTAGCACCATTAATCCCTCCAAGCACAAAAGAGGGAAACCTGCAAACACCGTCACCTGCTTCCCACCAAAGCGTTTCAACTATTCGTGAAACTCAAACAACAGTATTACAACAACCAGGGATGGACATGTTGTGGACCAAGCAGTTACCAGCAAGTCATTTTCTGCTGCAGCAAATGATCCTCACTAGTCAACATTTCCATGTAGTCTAAATTTAAATCATCATCTCTCCTAAAAGTCTCTAGTCTCTGGTGCCAAGACTCCCAACCATAGTGACCCTGGTTCTATGCTGCCTACAACAAATGGTGTTTTTTACGGAAACATCTTCACCAACAGGTCATCCCACCGCTTGACCAGTGACACCGAGCCACTGAGCCTGTACCTTGATGTACTCCTCTTCATCTCTGTGTTTAAGGGCTTTGTACAGAAACATGCCAAGGCTCCTTCATGCATCTCCCGGACAAACCACAGTCGCCACAGCTTCCCCTGAGCACTGGATCATCGGCAACAAATCACTGTACTTCTCTCGGTCTCCGTCTCCCAAAAGAAGATTTCCATACGAGTCTCAAAGTCTACAGCGTTGACGTTACCAGACAGATTGACCCGAGTTAAAAGATGAGTGATCAGTGAGAGGTGGCACCCTCCAAAACTCCATCCACGGTTAATCTGTAAGAAGCCACTCGGAGGACGGATGAATGTGTCTGAGACCAACTAGATATTATACTTAGGCTGGGGAGAAAGAGACAAGGGAGGCGGGGGTGTGGGAGAGGATTAGTGGATGGGCAGAGGCCTCAATGATATATACCTAGTTGTCGACTGAGGACACACCACCAACTGTGACTAATGCACTACACACAAAACCTCTCCCAACAACACAGGCCTCGCACTTCTTTTGAAACTCATTTCCAAAAGAACAGCATACATTCATTTTAAAAACCTAATCCAACTCAAACTGTGGGCCACAAACTAACGTTTACCATGTGAACTAAAGAAACATGGAACCCAAAACATGGTAGAAAAACTGTGTTTTTGCTATTCAGACCGAGTCTTCCCCACGAAATAAATCTACAACGGGTGTTTCCACACAAAGCAATTTGATAGATGACCCACTTTTTTCTTCTCACAACATGGACAAGTTTGGATATGAGTTCGACAAAGTTTGCTTTGAAAGTGTACCTAATAATGTAAATATGACATTAAAATACCAAAATCTTGAGGGACACCATAGCAGTGGTTTAGTATCAAAACCATTTCGGCAAGAATTGAATTTCCAGCAATTTGATGGCGAGCACTGCTGTTCAAGAAACTGCTCAAAAACTCCTTTTCTTCAATATACACGGACGCTCAAACTTGTTTTAGCCCACAACTGCATGGAAGTAGTGGCATGTCTGCAAAGGGGAGACTGGTGGGTTTCCATGGAACCCACTTTCATTTAGATATCTTGAAATGAGAGGGGAAGCAAACAGCCTCTGTGGATATGGCCTTGCAAGTTTTGCCCTCGCCTACATTTGGCCCAACTTCGGAGCATTATTTAGCCACCTTCCCAACAAGCTAGCATGAAATAGTTGGTAGCAATGGATTCCTTAGGTTACCTTCACTCTTGAATTTCAGACTTCAGAGTTGTTGAAAGTATTTTTGGGCCGATGCTGAAATAACATAGTCTGGAGCCTTATTTACCAGCTGCTGTAAATAAACAAGACAACAGAAACAATCTGTATCAGCCAATGTGGATCTCCGACAATTGTCAATTGTTATTGTCAAAAAAAGTGATCAGGGGCAAGTTAAACATTCTCCATTGTTTGTTTTGCATTCTGATCCCGAAAACATTTTACTCTGTAGCCTGCCCTTTGTTATCATTACCTTGTAATTGTACACTACAGGTCGTTGACTCTCCAGTGCCCCCTTGTTCATTGAAATAGTGACCTAATCAGTGTCTTTCATTGGCTGTGGAAGAATGCTTTTAAAAAAACCTCTGGTGTCGTTGTCCCAATTAAACAAAGTGTTAATGATGCAAATGAAGCAGGACTGTGCTCTGCAAACCTGTAACCAGAAAGAAGAAAATAATTGAATACTTCATAGCTCCTGCCAAAAACACATACACACTCCACTTCCTCGCTCCCTCCCTCCCTCTTCCTCTCTGAGCTACAGTTTTTATGATTACTTTACTGTCAGAAATATAACCCAGACCCTTTCCAACTCCCTGGGTTCAACAATGTAGGATGCTCAAAGTTGTGTTGATGGGCGACTATGTTTGGTTGTGTGTGTGTGTGTGTGGCCAAGTTCATCTGCACCACCATGTGTTTATGGAAATGAATGTATCGAGAGACGCAAAAATCGGATCACAAACTGTCTTTTTAATTTACTGCAGTCATCCTCATACGCAGACTTTTTATTTTACCGTTGTCAGTCGCACACAGACACACACACACACACACACAGACTTTGCCCTTCCTTCCCCCTCCTCCTCCTCCTTTTTCCCAACAATGTAACGTGGTGGCTGCTCGACCCATCATTCCTCTGGCCCTGCCTGACGTAATACGGGGTGAGATAACATCTGGCTTGGCAATTCTACTACCCATTAGAAAGAGTGGAGGATATGGGGTCAGCACTTAAACGTGAGCACTAGCCAAAGAGAAGATTGGTTCTCAGAGAACCAACAGAAGCTGTTTTTCCTATTTGTTTTTGAGAAAGTGTAATGGAGTTTCCTTAAGGAATATACACAGATGCGGTAAAAGAAAACAAAATACATATTTAACTTAAAATAGGAGGACGAAGACACTAACTAGTTACTAGAGTGTAAGTAAAAAAAAAGTATAGATTTTCACAACAATAATTTCAATTGAACCACTGGTATATGGCTATAGTTATAAGCATGGACACAGAACTAGGGCAACCTCCACGGTACAGTGAACTCCTGTCATGAGTTTTCCAAGCCATAACCTTAATTCCTCACCGCTGTTTCTCTTCGCATTAAGTCACATCACAGGCAAACTGCAGTTCGGCACAACCCCCAGAGGTACTAAAAGTCTAGATATACACACAGACATTATATATTTTGGATTAGTAGCTTATTCAATTAGATGATATAAAGAAAATGTATCTACAATCATTTTCATAATCAATTAATAATTTCAGTAATTATTAAAGCCACAAAATTGGTTATTAGTTTTTTTTTTTTATGAGAATATTTGCTGGTTTCTCAGTTTCACAAGACAGTAAATTTAATATGTTGGTTGGACAAAACAAGTCAATTGAAGATCAAGAAAATCATCTTAGGTTTAAGTAAATTGAGATGGAAGTATTTCATTATTTTCTGGTATAGATCAAACATTTAAATCGAGAACGTAATTGGTAGATAGTAAATAGTTTGTTGTAGCCCATACAATCTACAGAAAAGCAGAGTATACCAACACAAATGCTGGTATCAGTCTTTAGGGAAGGACCAAGCTAAATCACACGTAATTTGTCAAGTGTTTCTTGTGCCGGACCAGGTCTCATGTCAACGTTACCTAAACAAACTGGAAGTCACAATTCACGTCTCTGAATAATGAACAGTCACATTGATAACGTGGCAGTTGTTTTAACATTTACTTTCAAAGCCATTTAAATAGTGTTGTAAATATGCTGTGTTTCAATGGAACAACTTCATGCAACAAAAATGAATGAGTGTATATATATATATATATATATATATATATATATATATATAAATAAAAGTGTGACATGTTAAACAGAGGTCGGCCTTACTGTTCAAATCAATCTGCAATTATTGCCACATCTCAGTTGTTTTGACATCTAATCCTTCAAAGGAATGTAAAATGGAGGCGAAAAAGTTTATTATAACAACCGGATAAGAAAATTGGTATCAAAGTGTAGTGGCTGCAATAAAGACTGAAAGTCAGCTCACAGTCATGAGGCCAAAATGTGACCAGCTCTCACCATTGTGCCCCGTAGGCATAGCTCTGAAAGACTATACAGTATGAGCTGATACCATGCTGGCATGCCACCCTGAGTCTTAGCTCAAAGCAGCTGTATAACCTAATAATGTAAAGCATGCGATGGCTATTCCATTTAACATCTGGAGCTAGTGGTTATGTGAGCCTATGAAAACCCAGGTGTCAGTATAGGCGATAGCGGCAGCTCCAAGTTACTGCTTCTATACCTCTTTGCTTAAATAACAGAGAGGGACTTATATAAGAGTGAACGAAATAAGATACCAAACCTCTTTGTGTACATTAAATAATAATAAACTGCAGCATAAGATATATTAAGTTGCTATTCCCTCCAGTATTTTGGGGTAGTACAAAGCACATGCAAGTCAGCTGCATGCCTGACCAGGAGCTACAGCTCTACAGAGTGAGGGGAAGCAGTGGGGGGGGATCAGCTGGATAAGATCTACAGGGGAGCACTCCATTCATAAAATCAACAAACTGATACTGTGACCATTTTTTTTAAAAAAACAATCCAGAGCCACTTGAAAACTTTATCAGTCTCATATTTTCCCCAACAAAAGTTCTGTGTGTGTGTGTGAGCGTGTGTATGTATGTATACGTATGTGTGGCAAACGGATTAGAGCGTGAGATAACAGAGCTCAGAGGCATGTCACAGTCACTCTACAGGCTGAAACAGGCTAACAGGCTGACACACACACACACACACACACACACACACACACACACACACACACACACACACACACACTAGTCTGGAGCACAACAAAGTGATGCAAGACCATTTTCTACCAACTCACAGGGTGCTAAACCCCAAGCTAATGACCAGTTCAACCATCCACTTTTACGTAAGAGAGACTGTGACTTGCAGTAATAAATCTCTATTACCATTTGTTGATATAGATTAAATCAAGCTGGCTGATCTGATGAACCAGACCAGGATTGATGAATCAGCATTAGTTCATTAGACTGCTTTCCAACCGCTCAGAGCAGCAACACAGAAGTTTCAATCATGTAAGCTGGGGCATGTGACCAACTCGGTTCAGCACTGTGGGAAATAAGACAGTTTTGCACTGAGGCAACAAAAAGCAATGGCTGCTCAGCTCAGAAAAGATATAGGCTATAAATCTATACCGCATTACGAAATTAGAGATCATCTTTTAATATGTTCATGTTACATGCCACAACATAGTAAGGCTAAATGATACCATCTGCCGAATGTATCCGACTGTTCAATTTGAGTTAAATGAGCGACAAATGTGTGCAGCTGCTTGGCCATCACATCCACATTATAAATGGTATTTCTTTTTTTACGCTGTGAGGCCGTCTTTTAAATAACAACATCTAAAATAAAGTTGGGTGATATGATAGAAATGTGCCCCTTGTCAGAGACCCACTTTATACTATCTCGGGGGTGTTCGAGACCATTGTGGGCAATGGTGCAAATTAATGAGCAGGATTGATGGATTGATCAATTTGATGAATAACTGTTATTTGTCAGGTCTGATCCACAATTGATTATCTAGAAGGTGTACCATATGACAACATAATAAATATCATTATCTCAAACGACACAACACGATAAAAGGATTGATCCACGCCGCTCTCTCCTAATCTAAACTCCCATCACATTGGTAATATCCAAGTACTGGTTATATTAGGATAGTTGATTTTTGTCATTATTGCCTTGTTGTCACACTGTAATAACAATAATAATGACTCACAACGTTGTCTACATGTCATCTTCTCTTTCTAGTCACACTGAGGTCCTCTGTTCGACCAGAGAAGACTATACAGGAACTAATGATGGAGAGGAGGAGGCCGGAAGAGGAAAAGTTGCACCAAACAAACACATTGAGACACGTTGAGACAACGTCTGTAGCGGGCCTACACCATTTACCTCTCACCAGACCGCTAACAAGTCACCGGTGCGCGTCCAGAGGTCTCACAAAAGGATTGAGGAGATGAAAGCACTATTTAAAACGCCACTAAACTTTCAGTCGAAACGGACGTGGCAGCCGCTCACGGCGGCATCGACTTGTTACTGGCAGTGACAGCGTGTCTTGTCCGACATCTGGTAGAAATGTGGCTTAAAACCAGTGCCAGCTGCTCTGAAGTTCACCCTACTGTCCGGTTTTCTCCGTCGTTTAACGGTAAAATAACCCGTTGCTAACGTCGGCTACCTGAGCTAGGTTAGTTAGCTTCGGTTAAGTACCTAGCATTTAGCTCGCGAGCTAGCTTATTCAGCTCGCGAGCGTTACGGGTGTGATTTCGGGGTGTATTCCTGCTAGACAGCGTGTCACCTTGTTCCCTTCCTTCACTACGTGGAAGTCTCGGTGTTTTAGTGGTATGGTCGGACAGTAGGCTCGGCTGACGGCTGGGTGGCTGACAGGCAGCATGCATGAGGGGGAGGTGGGGGTGGGGGGTGGGGGGTGGGGGGGAGACCTGCCACTCAAAATCGCCGATCAGTCACGACGGGACTCAAGCGCCAATTTGATAACACTATAAAAGGTTTAGTCGGCCACTAAGATCGGATCACGTACCATTCTCTTCACCGTTGAGACTCAGGAAGAGCTGCGTCGTGGCTTTTATCCATCTATCGGCGGTGCTCTCGGTTAGCCTTGGAAGGAAAGCCCAGTGGACGTTGGTGAGATCCGCTTCGGCTGCAGCTCCAACGGAAGGTTGCTTTTTCATAATTGTGCGACTCCAGACTGACGCTGCATGACGACCCGGCTGACTCAGCCAGCACACTGTCACGTGCCCGAGGCGGAGCCAGCGGCCACATGTGCGCTTTGTTTTAGTTCCTGATAATGACTAACAGCCAGCAAACAAAAAAAGAACACATTGTTTTAACTTCCCTCGTCCTGTCTCACTTGTTTAAAAGCCTGTCTGACTGATAATATGGCGACACAGCCGCACAGTTCCTCTTTATTATAAAGTAACCTTTCAAATATTTGTAATACTTCTATTACTAATAGCTTTATTAATCACATAGCCTAGTAACGCCAATGTTTTAGTCAGAAGTAATTTAGAAGAACAACGTTGTGGGTGGTGTTAATCCTCATCCACTTTATTTATTTGTACAACTCTTTAATTAATCAGCAAGACCACCCCGACTATGAAATATTTGCATACACCTAGACCGAAATCCAAGTAATATATAACAGCTTTTACATTTGCAGACTTAAACATTGTACATCTTCTTTATTAACGATTTATTGGCAAATATAACTGCAGACTTTAAGACCTGATTGGAAATGAGAAGCCATTAACATGTATTAATGTTTACCTAGCATGCGTTATACAAGCAGATAACAACCGGACAAGCACCTATACTTATTTGTTACCCTTATTTTTAAACTCGTTATGAATGGCTTCTAACTGATGAAGCCTTCACAAATTAACCATTAACATGATATCAGTCACGAATGAGTCATGTCACAAGGAGATATTAGTTAGTGATTGGAATAAAGACATTTCCTAGAATGTCATAGCTGTCAGTTTAGTCTCTTTCCTCATTGCTATAAAAGAATAACATGCATTTGATTGATGATTTAAAAAATGAAATAACAATACTGTACGATTTGTTTTTATTTTACTAAAATATGATTAAGTGGCAAAAGATTCAAAAACACAAACAATATGTGCATTATAAACACTAATAAGGACTGGATACATCAAAGACTTCAGAAGCCTGGTTGGCCATTTTACATTCAACATTTTTATATAAAATATTTTAAAAAACGTTTTCATTAGGCTCCTTAGGCTACAGTGTTAATTCTTAACTCTTTCAGAAATAGCATTGTACCAACAGTTTTATCCAGTGTGGCAACCTTCTTTGTTGCAGAATTAATTTAAATTATGTAATTTAAAGAGCCTATTGATTGATGCACAGCACTGTCTGTCCCCTGGCTACCTCACAGAACATAAATGGCCCCATAAGAAGTTTAATAAACTCAGTTTGTACACTTAATTACAGCTTATGTGTCCCAAAGTATCCATGTGGAAGTTTCAACAAGGAACCAAATACACATACAACATTAAATACAAGTTTACTTTAATATAAGGCGATGAAATAAATCACATCATACAAACAGGTTACACAGAAACAGTTATCAAAAATGTATCAATGTGGCTACAAGTAATTTAAAACCTACCCCAGCCCTGATGAAACGACTGTCAAGCTGAATATTATAAAGTGCTTCCTCATTTTGTTGTAAGCCATCATCACCAAGGCAAAGTCATTATGTGAACCTAACAAACCTTCCAGGCACTAAACAAGCCAACACAATAGTTATTAACCTTCTAGCCAGTTGCAGCAGACAAATTAACCCTTACTGCTTCAAGAATCTGTTGATCAATAAAATGAATTCCCTTGCTTTGCAAATGTAAATATTAAAAAGTAAAAATAAAGCATCCAGCAGTAAGGTCCATTCTCAACACTAAGTCAGCATCCTTCTACGGAGCAGTCAGTTCTTCCCTCTAAAAAAAAAAAAGAGAAAAGGAAGAATTAATATATTTTTGGTTCACCAAATACAATTGACAGACGAAGAGATTTTAGGAAGTTTAATTTGCAATGCGCACTGCGTATACAACACCAGACGGGCCGTACGGTCTACATATACAGCAAGCCACAGCGATAACATATCCTCATCCCAATAACTGCAAGCAACAACATGCAGAGGGCAACATGGACATGTAGGTAACTGCATAAGGATGGAGTGATGCAAGTATGAATTCCCACTAGTTGGAAAAGACGAATGAGTGGAGAAAGAGAATGATAAAAGCAAACTGCAAAAATAAAGAGTTGAAGTTAATGGTATTCCAGGGCTATGGCTTGAAGACAAGGTGTGTTGCTGAGAAGCTCTTCAGACATTTCTGATTATTTCCAATCAACTAGAGACACCTAGTGGTGAGTTAAGGCAAACAATGTACTGTCCTCCGAGTTCTTTGTATTTTAAAAAGGCATACCATCTGTTGTGTCTTTAATATCACATTGAGCCCGGAAATCAGGGGTTAAAATGTCCAAAGAAAAAAGATAAAGGGGGCCAAAAGAAGCCCCTAAGAAAAGATTATGGCACTGCAGTCAGCAAGACTATGAAATGGCATGAGAGATGGAGGGTGAGGTCTGGGTGCAGCACAGCAAACCTGGCAGCAAAGGCTCCCTTGACGAGTCCAAGACCTGGTGAAGATGAAGCCAGGTCAGAATTGTATCTCTGTCCTGCCCCTTTGTTGTCGCTCACATAAAAAGATGAGCATATTCATACGACACATCCATGCAGCCTTCTCTCAGAATACCTCAACTAAATCTCGGACCTCGGGGGTGAGAAATGTTTAGAATTTCAAAGTATTTTGCAGGATTGTTGTTAAACTACAAAACGTGCTATATTAAGTCAATTTCAAAACTTCCAAGGAGCCATTGATTCAGTTCATGCTAGTTGCAGATGAAAACTGTGACTTTGACCAGTTAGCTGTGATGGATTACCAGTGTAAGGATTATTTCAAGTCTCACCAAGTTCATTTTCATACAGTACACGCAATAGCTGTTATCAATGGCTGACTGGAAGCGGTGAAATCCAAAAACTTAAAGTATGGTTTGGAAAACATACATTTGTAGTCAACAAGCTCAAACATAAAGAAACAGCTGCTGTGGTCCTTAAAGACTGTGGATTTTATCTGCCCTATATAGTTTCTGCTAAAATATAATAGCAGGGGAATTTATAGTACTAAAGGTTGGAATACTCATATGCCAACAATAGTTTAATTTAAAGCAAATTAAAAAAGTTTCTGTCCTCCAGCATATGTGATTGTGTTTTTTGTGGTTGTTTTTAATTCCATGTTTGAACGTTGTGTGTGTATTTAGGTTTGTGTTCATATACTGTATGTTTATTTGCTTTTTGCTCTCGAGTGTGGCACACTTTATTTTTCTTATTTAGATAATTAAATTAAATTGTTCTCTCCTTTACATTTTTTAAGATGCACTGCTTAATATGTTAGTCTTTTATAAAATATCATAAAACACATCATATAACAGGTTCTACTGATTTATATAGAGAATTCCTACATTTTACATAATGCCACTGCAGGGCATTGTGGATCAATTCCCAAACATATCCAACATTCATAACATGTCCTTCCCTCATTGTGGGAGACATCACCCAATAGTAATGAATGGGTGTCACACACACACACACACACACACACACACACACACACACACACACACACACACACACACACACACACACACACACACACACACACACACACACACACACACACACACACACACACACACACACACACACACACACACACACACACACACACACACACACACACACACACACACACACACACACACACACACACACACGTCTTTTTATTGCCGATTACATTTGGTTCTGGAGTCGGTCAATACACTACAAGTGGTGACTCACAGGAATGTCTGAAGAGCAAGCCTGAAATACTGTAAGTGCAATGACAGTGTAGTGATGTTATTGTGTTTACTAAAAAGGGGCAATTAGTAATAAAAAGAAAACATACTTCACATTAAAAAGTGCAGCTTTTAATATTCTATTCACATTTTTACTAAAGCAGATAGAGAAAGAAAAAAAAATCTCGCTCTGCAGAACGTCAGCAACAATGAAGCCGCAAACCCTGAGAGCAGACTAGGAAATGGCTGAACAGCCATTTATTATGTTGTGCACAAGCAGCTCGGCACTAAAGCTTGTACGCCTGTATCAGTAAATATTAACAATATCCTCCTTGTGACTAGCAGTGAGCATAGGTCTTGGCAATAAGCCTTGCTGTGTACGCAGGAATTACTAGCAGGAAGTACCAACAGGAAGTACCACCACTGTGCCAAAACTGTATAGAATCACTTTAAACTCTCTCTCACCGGTCCTCTCACCTCATAGGTGGTTCCTGCCCAGAACTGCTTCATCTCTCCCCTGCACGCAGCCACCACGGCGGAGGTTATCAGGGTGAAGGGCACCAGGTAGAGAAGTGCGGGCTGACCCATCCCTGACAGCAGCATCACAACAAATGTCACTATCATTCCCAGCAGATAGGCTGGAATGAGAGACGGACAAATACAAACACAGAAGGAGACAGACAAAATTAACCTGAAACTTGCCATGCACAAGTATTAAAAAAGACACACACAAAATATCGTCTGATATATATCAAATATGTCCAGACTGATGAATAAGCAAATTAAATCAAATGGAGTTCAGCAAGAAGGGGGTTCAGTCGAGCAGTAAAGAGCAGCACAACTAATATTATAAATAGGGAATATAAAACAAATCAAATGCACAATAATCTATAATGTGACGGTGATATACTGTACACTTATCCTTACAGTATCAACGATGGATATATATTCAACAAATGATTAATACAATTATAGTTGAACTGTGATGTACCTATGCAGCAGCAGACAAAGTAGATCTTCTTGCTGCTGTTGATCCAAACATCAAATCTGCTGCAGTAGGCCACCAGGAGACCTGTTGGACCAACGAGGATGCAGCGGTTGAGCGACACGTCACACCATAAATGCTTCACTTTATTTATCGTTTCTCAGCTCAGAAGCAGTGCTGCCGTTTGTATTTTTGCTTTTAAAATGTTTGTTTTTTTAGTACTTTTAAAAGCAAAAAGAAAGCAACACATGAGAGCTGGGCCACACTGCCGGTGGGAACTTTACACATCATATATTAAGTTGTCCTTATTTTTCCTCTATCGGTTTATATACTCTAGTTTAACTGAGAGCAGCCACTGCTGTGTACCGGGGACAGTGTAAACACTGACAGTGACACTTTAACCTCACCTGGAACAATGATATCGCCATAACCCAGAATGGAAAACTGCATCCCACACAGGTTCTGAGCCCAAGCTGAGAACCGCGGGACACGCATGACCACTGGCAGCTGAGAAGAAAAACATTAGTAAATGTTAATAAAGAAGTGTGACTCTCTACTTAATATTAGTTTCTCAAAGCAGCGATTTGGTGCATATTGCTTCAGAACATAAGCTATGCTGCAGGAAAAGTCCTGGGAGAAACACTGCTTCAGCTATCCAGCAACGGCTTAACATTCCTAAATTAAATCCCTGGGAACTGAGGAGCAAAAACACTTACAATATTCATAAAGCAATGCTTTTAAATGGAAAATAAATAGAGAATCATTTCTATAAAACAACTGAAATCTATAGAACTATAAAACACAAAAACATTGCTCATGAAACGATTCATCTTGAGCAGAACTGCTGTGTTCAAAGTACAAATCAAGTGACTTTTCAACACACAGCACCTTAGCAAATTATGTGATTCTGATATACGTGGGTCTTTCCTTCACATTTGAAAAAAAGTACGGTAAAAGCATTTTGTATATCTCGCAAGAACATTATTTTCATAAGGAGGATAACAGCCAAGAATGTAATAAACATTCTAGATTAGATCACATTAGGCTTGGATGGGCTGAATGGGTCTATGTCTATGTGTCAATCATGTGTATTTGTAGTTGAGAGAAGACTAAACTGAAATTATCCACAATTGGTGGTGGTGGTGGTTGGGGGGGGGGCTTGATGCTCAGTTGCATGTTCCACAAGAATAGACTGACCTCTGGTGGCGTGTTCTGTGTACTGCAATTTGTACATCAATGCATTTATAAAAAAGTGGAGAATCTGTATTTATGACATTCCATGTGTGCACAAAGACTAATATATGAAACAAAAGAAAGGCCAATACAGAACTTTCCCAGCATAGTTTTAATCGCATAGTTGGCAAGCCTTTTTGAAAGGTGGGTTCTGCTCATGAGAATCCATCTTGAGACCACACATCTATAAACCCCAAACCCTTCCCACCCACCTCAGGATGTAGCATTAAGAAAAGAAGACGTGGTTAACAAATAAAGCCTTACTTTCTCAGAGGGAGCCTGGGGTTCAGCGGGGACCTGCACCATGTTACCTTGCGTCTACGACAGAGCCCACCCAACCCCAACGCACAGTTAGTCAATCAGTCTATCATGGCTCGTAGGGCGTAAACAACAAGCAGTGCAGATCAGCCAGGATGTTAATAAAGCCACAACAGAGTTGAAGGGGAATTCCACCAAACTTAGGGTTTAGATTGTTGTCCAGGACTTAGGTGATACAACTCCTGCACACTGCTCTTCTTGAACACACATTCACTTCTCCAATTTAAGTCATTCATGGAACGGTCTTTATTCAGTCTCACAATAAAGTGAACAATTTTGGGTTAGTAGCAAGCAAAAACAATCCTAGGTCAGGATAAATGTCAAAAAGAAAATGGGGACTTCCCACAAATACAAAGTCATAATTCAAGATATTTAAACTAATGTACAAAAATAATAGGCTGTACATTAATTTAATTTAATAAAAGTTAAACACGATCTTTATTGGGGATGCCACAATTCACCGGCGAACGGTATTCAGTAAAAATATACAATTTGCTTTTTAGTCCTCCATTCCTAATTATGCTTTATTGTGAATAACAAATAGTTGTTGCAATCAGCAGAAGGAGAGCTAGTTAACTCATGAAAACAATGAGAAGACAGAATGTGGAATCTGATCATTTAGAAAATTTGATTTGGTGAATTTCCCCTTTAAGGACGACGCAATGCAGGAGGACTAACCTTCTCGCCTGATGCATCCGGGCCCAGGGCAACCTGCACCATGATGCTAACTCCATTCTGTCGAAAGAGAAGAGACGCCAAGCATTCATATTATGTTACTGGTCCAATTGTAAAACAGCCAGGCATCACACTAAAAACATCTCCTATTCAATGGTGATAGGTGGCAGTGTGTGGTTGTGTCTGTGGTCACTTAAATTAAGCGTTTTGTGCATAAGTGAAATATGGGACAACAAATAGGTGAACATATAAATCGGAAAAATACTGATGAATGGCTTCATATACTGATATCAGTGGCAGTTAAGCATGTGAAAAACCCTGCTGCTCCAGCCTTAAGAAAATTCAACAAAATAAATACATATACTCATACCTTGGTGAAGTAAGGAGTAATGAAAACGAAGAAGACGTCATACACAATCAGGAGGCTCAGCAGAATCACACAGATCTATGCCATTATGGGGGGAAAGAATGTATCAAAGATTGATTCCAGAACTGAGAAAAACATATTTTAACATTTCAACACAGCTTTATCAGCATTGCATTAATAGCCAGTGAGGGTAATGTACAGACGTCTGTCTTGTTGAGACAGCAATATAAAAGGCACAATGGGACGATGTGTGACATACATAATGACAGAAGACAATAAATATAAAAAATGTAAACAATTATCAATCAGAGAACACCAATTATGATTAACAGAGTCGAGATTAAGATATAATGATGAAAGAAGGGAGTGTGATCCTGAGAGAAGAGGTACCTTGAAGTTGGACAGTGAAATGGTCTTCATGAAGTTGAGGCAGAAAGCAATGCCAAGGAGGTCCTGCAAGATCCAGATCCATCTGGGAGGGACAAAAACTAATCTTTGACCTTGTGTTTTAACATTTAACAAGAACAGTTTACTTCTACTAAAGGATACAGCGTGAAAAAGGAACAGCATCGAGTTACACCCATTTACAAATAACACCCTGCGAAAGTAAATTCTGCTAAAATCACAACACAAAGCCAAGAGCAACATTATTAAGGAAAATTGATTTTGAAGCCATATTTTGGATAGTTTACCAAGAGACTTTGGCTATAAATGTTTTTTGGCTTTCACTCAGAAGTAGCCGTCTGAATAAGATCAACACAGCAACACAAACAAGTCATGCTAAGGACATTGTGACAGGTAGGCTGAAAGTTATTACTATGTTAGGAACACTGCTACAATGAGACACTAACTGTAATAATGTGCCAACATTATAATTAAATTAAATGTGAGTGAGGATATTATTTAAGATAATTACCATGTAATAAGAAAATACTTACTGAAACTTAAGACATCATTAATGTCTCATAAGATTCATCAAGTTCGCAAGAAAATGTGTTTTCATTAATATCTTGATTCACACACAGCATTCCACCCGTCAGACATTATGTCTTTTACACCATGGCACTACAGTCACTTTTCTGGTGAGATACTTTAAAAACTAACACTGACTTGGGATATGCAATGTCAAAAGCACTGCTGCTGCGATGCAAGTGTTTCGCAGATCATTTTAACCAATAAGCATTTCCTGCCGCTCCACCGCACCAGTCCTCTGTGACGGTGGCACAGCTGTGTCTGAGTGTGTTATGGTTGTGTGTTTTTGTGCGCACGTGTCCCCTCACAGTACCTGTCTTCATTTCTGTAGACAGCCCAGACCACAGCAATGCTAATACACACAGAAGCCAGGATGAGAGACCTCACAGAGAAGTTGTAATTTCGGATGGAGAAGCTAGAAAAAGACACATAAATAAAAGATGAATAAAGACTTTCAGCAGTTGAGGCTTGTCTGCCAGGATGTGATTCAGAGACACATGTGCCAACACACAGAGATCAGTCTCACAGTGTCCATAATATCCGGCTTGTTTAGAACTGTAATTATGGATAAACCAGGAAAAGCAGTACACATATTCTTTTATCCTGGGCTGATCATCAGGCAATATAGGCGAAAATTGTTGTTTTTATGTTATTAATTGTTGTGTTTCTGCTGGTCTGTCACACAATTATCTATTTCATATTTTCCCCAACAGAAGTTGTGTGTGTGTGTGTGTGTGTGTGTGTGTGTGTGTTTAAAGTGTGATGCTCATACCTCCCAGTGCCACAACCAATTATTTCCATGATTGCATCCAGACAGCTGAACAGTGCAGAGGCCGACGCCAGGCAGAATATAGCAATAATGATGTAAACTGAGGGAAGAAGAAACACAGACCACAATAACAACACTGCAGATATAATCACTCCTTCCAGTGCTTAAAGTGGGCCGGTAACAGTACCGGCACTTCTACGGTTTACTCTTTGGTGTACCGGGACTTTTTCTGTCACTTTTCTGTCCTCTCCATATCAGGCTCGCATGACCAGAGTTTTTGTATTCATAAGAAAACAATGTAGATAGCATCAGGACGAGTTGATGAGCCACATGGAGGAGAGGAGGTGAGAACAAGGCTGCTGTACTTTATCAATACCATTTTCATATATTTTTTGTAAAATAATTTGTGGACTGAAAAAAATCTATTTTCTGAATCAGCTTTTTTTGATTCACACAAAATGATTTTACAGGGCAAACATTTCCAGCTGAATGAAATGTTCAAAGGAAAACTGGTATATGTGTAATCAACTAAATAACTATAGCAGGTTTTTATCTGTAAGCCTTTTGGGCGTTATTTATAATTATGTTTAATTCATGAACAGAATTGCATAGTCAAAACCCTTCAAATTGTCTTGGGGAAGGACACCCAAACCCAATATCTCCTTGTATCTTTTAGTCAATTATTAATATGAATGCATCTCTTAATCCTGCTGCATAATATGTACGAGCATCTTGAAAGGGACATTGCTTCTAAAACTTGAATCAATAGCTCACACGCCTCAGCTGTGCATACACGCATACCTGCCTGACTGGCTGGTGTTGATTCCAGGCTATCGTAAGATACGATAGCCTACAAATGACACAGGAAAGCACTTTAAATATTAACACTGTGGGTAAATGTACAAACACACCAGCTTAAAGCTATGTTTCAGTTGGACTATTATTGGAGTTGTAGAGGCCTACTATAGAAGATGCATAGTGCAGGCACAATATAACACGCCTAAAGAAGTAATAAATAAATAGGAATAAGTAGACATTGCTGATACACACTAAGAGCTGAGTATTCCCACTTACCAAGGACGTTGTAGAAGAAGTACATGAGGACCAGCATCCCAGACATCAGTGCTACAAAGAGGACCACTTTGAGAGGAGAGTACAGGAAAACCTCTCCGCTGTCTGCTTTGCTCTCTCCCCCTCCCCCCCCCTACAACATCACCATTCAACCGGTCTCTGCCAAAAAGTGAAAAACACTTGATTAAAAAAAATAATAATGGTATTTATCTTATGCGGTGAGAGTGGTTGTTTGGGGGAAAAAGGACCAGGCAGCATCCAATACTCATACACAGAGAGTGGACCGTACCATTGCATTAAATTATATTGGATATAATAGCACTGCAATAAATATGACCTTTGGAAAAGTAGTCAAGGCTACAAGTATTTGGACTTTCAGTTTTAATTCAACGTATATAACAAAACTAGGGAATTAACCGTATAGGAATTACAACCACATTTTCACCTGATCTCAACCTAAGGTGAGTGTGCTTTTCATTTACTTCAGATAAAAGTGAAGGCCGAAAGACCCACAAACAAGCAGCAACTGAAAAAGGCTGCAGTAAAGGCCTGGCAACGCATCTCAAGGCAGGACACTTAGTGGTTGCTGATGCCTATGGGTGTAAGACTTCAGGCTATCATTGACTGCAAAGGATTTTCCTCCAAGTATTATAAATTATCATTATATTCACTATAATGTTAGTTTGCCCAATTACTTCTGAATCTTTGAAAATGTGGGGGAGTGTGTAAAAATGGCTGTAATTCCTAAACAGTTAATGCTATATTTGTGTTAAATCCATTGAAATAAAGATGAAAGTCTCCACTTTAACCTTATATTGACTGCTTTATTTAAAATCCATTGCAGTCGCGTAAATAGGCAACATTAGCTAAATTGTGTCACAGTCCAAATACTTACGTATGTGTTGCTTATTGATAATGGCATCTACTGTATGCTCACTTTTCAGTAAATAATACATTCACAGACACGTAATTACATTGTCACTGCATTCTAACCAGCGTTTCCCACACATATATTTTCTGCTAATATGTGCTCTAGTTTGATTTAAATAAAATGTATAGATAGTGCACTGTATGTGAAGCTGCAATGTCCTACCTCTCACCCGCCCCGCTCCAGAAGCCGCCCAAGATGACTGTGACCATGGCAATCAGTAGCATGACTGCAATGCTCGCATCAATCTTTGAGTGAGGTGGAGCATAAAGCTTCCCCTGCATCACTTCTCCAAACACCTGAGGAAGAATAAACATTTAATAAGAAACTTTTCCAGTTGAACCTTCTTCATCAAATGTACCTTTATAAAGAGGGGTGACAAGAATTCCGTAATAAGACTGAATTCAGAAGCAGCAGAAAAAGTAAGGACTGACCTGCTGTGCTTCAAGATAGTCCCTGTACCTCATGAGAGCCACAGGAATCTGGATCTTTGCGTACTCTGAGTCATTGGCTGATGGAGTGATCTGAAAAGCCGAGAAGTAAGAGAGAGGTTTTCATAAATGCAGTTGTTTAGAATTTATTGTCTCTTCGTCAGTCATCTTTAAATGTTATATTGTCAAACAACAAGTGTGAACAAGATGGAAATCCCCACCCACACCACTGTCACTTCCTTATTTCTGAATCACTTCTGCATGTGCATCTTACATTTGTACATATGGACACCAACTAGTATTACAATCTTGTACAGATCAACAACAACAAAAACAAAAGACTATGAGTTCTCCACAACAGTTAGTTGATCATTAAGACACCTGTAATATTAGGAAGATGTCAAATCACATTCCCATGTGATTAGTCTACTGACAAAATACAGTTTGATGTAAATGTCCTACCAATAACGTGTTGCTGGCAATGAGCAAAGTTGTAGCTCCAAGGTTCTGAGCAATCAGAGCTTTCTGGCTGAAATCACAGTCCCCCCTCATCACCACCAAGGCTTTGCCCTTTACGGCTTCTGGACTGACCCCAGAGGTGTTACACAGCACAGTGAAGGTCATATTCACCACTGGATACTGCAGCTGAGAAAGTGAAGACAATGAGTAATGTAGCGATGAGGATAAGTGGAAAATCTCCTAGATTTATCCCATCATAACTTTTGGAAACACAAGAGAAGTCGCATAATTGTGGGTGGTACGGCACATACAACAAATACATTTTTATCTAAGGTCTTCGTCATTACTTCTTAACTGTACATATGTTTAATTCTGGATTCACAGTGATCAGAGTAGTAGAACATCAACAGGCCATATAAGTAAAGTTTTGAGATTGTACATGTTTAAGTTCATCTCAAATTTGTACACTGGTCAATTAGGCAACTAACCAGTCATCATCTATTTTAGTTCTGATGTCAAAAGCATGAAATACAAAACAAATTGATAACAAATGGAGAAAAAAAGTGCTTAATATGTCAATAAAAGTCAGCGTTATTTTCCTTTCCTAATACTAATAACTCAGAATAGAATAGTGCTTGAAAATGTTTGAACAACTTACAGCAGCATCAAGGGTTTGTGACAGGGGGGTCCAGGAATGATTGTGGACAATACAGTACTCCTTGTTTGTACTTCCATTTGAAATGTGCAAGATTGCCTCTTGGCAGTTTATCTGTCGGGCAAGAAATGTTATTCTTAGACATGTTATTCTTTTGAGTTCCACACATACATATAATATTGAAGAAAATATACCTTACCCCAACCCAGTCATTTAGACCCTGCCCTACACTGACAGTATAGTAATTTAAATGCTGTCATTTCTCTTACAAACCTAATATACGCTTGATCAGATTGACTTGAAGCAATTTTTAATTATGAATCACCCCCCATGATAGTTTACAACAGCAATCTAAAAGCAGTGACACAGACATGCACTGTCCAGTGATCAATAAGTGTGCCCCTATCTACCACTAGCTGTCACATTATGGTCGCTCGTTCTTGAAATGAATATGCAAACGCTTCCCGTGTTGATGACGTAGGCGAGGACGTTGTCAAAAACCACACTCCGCTGAACCCTAAAATGAAACTATATAACTTAACGTTAAGCGGAATTAGATTTTAACGGCCAGCGCGCGGGGTGTCATTAAATGTCAGTTTGGGGAGCGGTTGCCTAGTTACATTAACGTAACCCCCCCCCCAGCTTGAGCTGACGCTAACTGACAAACGTTTCGTAGCTAACGGTAGCTCGTCGACGGGAGCCGTTTGTCTCCCCGGGGTTACTGTGCCTGTGACACGCATTCAAGCCCCGTGTGTCGACAACGCACTCAGAATACGATTCAGACAGCCAGGTTAGCTTAACTAACAGCAGTCGTAGCTGACATGTTTTCCGACGGTTCTTCCAGATATAATAAGGCCCGTCAGTTTCTGACGCACACTCAGTTCAGTTTCTGTTTTCACCGTCCGTCAACTTACCTGCGATACAAAGAAAACGACCGACACGATGATGAATCCGACTGCTCTTTCCATTCTGGTAACATTCGTTTTTTTACGCAGTCCGGCGGCATCCACATTAATTTGCGTCTATAAGACACGGATCCACTTTCTATTCGCTAAGTTACTCGTATGTTCATCGCAAATGTTTCGCTCGCCAGCAGCTGCCAGGCACTTCCTGTATCGGCTCGTGAGTGACACATGACCGCGTGAGACGCTGACCCATTGGCTTCTGTTTCACCTCACAGCGTGTCAACAACAAACAAGCCACTGTGATAATAAAGAAGTACAAGTAGCAATGCTAAAAACGTATTAAATAAGGCATGACCAAATGGCATACAATGAACAAGTAAGTGTAGGCCTAACGTTATTAATAATGTATCACCTACATTCTTAATAAGAAAGAAACGTAGCCTGTGTTGTTACTGATATTAACGATCGCTTCGGGTTTATATTTGAACTCCTTCTTTGACAGAGATTAATTTCTTTCTTTCTTTCTTCTTTCTTTGTATGACCGAGCGTTCTGGGTTACTTATAACATGTTAACAAACGTAGTCTGGAGATCAGACATGTCGTTCAGCCCACGGCTTCCCTCTTTATTTATTTGTCGTCGTCCCCAAGTCCAGTTACTTTTTCCTCTCTACGGCAACCCCCGAAGGGACATATCATCTCCAATACCAAAACACACACACATATATATATATATATATATATATATATATATATATATATATATATATATATATATATTTATATATATATATATATATATATATTATGATAGTCAAGACAGGTCGAGATAGTAAATGGTGCATGACCAGCTAAAGGTGCACATGAAATGAATGGCCAAGATCTTGGTGAAATTCCCAGTTGAACCAAGCAGGACTGCACCATGAGCAGGCCTGCTTGGTTCAACTTACAACTGTGAGACAAAAATAACACCTTCACGTGTCAGCTGGTTGCAACCTCACACACGGAACTTTAAAGGGACATACAGTTGTGTCATTGTGTATTCATGTAAATTAAATCCATGCATGCCTCAGAATAGACTCCTGGGTCTAGGGGACCCCACAAAAGAGAGGAACACAATAGGGAGCTGGAGCTGTTGGAACGATAGAAGATGACTCAATCCAGCATATCACTGATGGACATCGTTATATATAATTTTAGTTTAGCTTCTAGCCTAATCAATATATGACTCTTGCAAATCACCCATTATGTTTTGGGTGAATGAAGATACAGGTATGTTATTATTGATGGTCCTTTTTCATACATTTTCCACAATAATGGGTGGCAGTCATTCACATTTCGTCTTGATTTAAATATTATCTGTCTCGTTTTCATTTCCCCCTCATCTTTATATGAATTACAGAGCAATATTTCATCTGTGACTGGCCGAGACGCTAAAACTACCATATGGTGATGGATTTTCAAGCGTACCATGGAGACTTGACCCCTGAAGCTATAGCATCAAAACTTGCGATAAACCCAGCAGCTGCCTTGCCTTGTGTGACCCTGATATGAGTACAAGGCTGTTGCAACGATAGCTTGCGGTTATTATGTACCACTTTGAAATCTGACGTCTAACTAAAGCTGTCAAGGCATAACTCTAACTGCATGCTAACTGCTGCTTTAGATGATGACAGTTGCTTTCCATGCATTTCATATTCTATACTTAACTCACAACACTATAGGAAAAGTCTGTCGTAAATCGACAATGTGTTCTCAATTGATTATTTGTATGTAGAGTTGTGTTTCAAACAGCGTGTTCATTTTCAGAGCAGGAATTAATATCCTTAATAGATTGCCAAACCAAACCCTGCATAGACCCCTGAAACACACATGCATGCCCATTTGCTCGCCTGAACACATACACGCACGCACACACGTGCACACGCACGCACACACACACACATCCATCTGAAATCTTTGATGGGTGATTTATGCTGATTCCCTCTGGGTGCAGCTTCAGAGGGTCTAGAAAAAATATTCTACAGAATAAAAAATGAATTAACATTATAACAATTAACATAAATACATATATACATAAATGATTCATATAAATCTTTGTCTGTGAAATATGAAGCTACAGTCAGCATATATTTAGCTTAGCTGAGCACACATGACTGGAAACAGGTGAAACAGCTGTGCTGGCTCTGTCCAAAGGTAACTGAATATACTCTGACCAGCACCTTTAAACCTCACCAATGACATATGTTTTTTTTAATCCTTGCAATTAATCAGAGCGCAAAAAAAGACAATTTGCGTGGACGTAACATAATGTAAAATGTTGAAATTATGACATTTTTATGACATTTTGACCAATCTAACAATTTCTGAAATTGTTCCTAACATAGAAACATCTCCTGAAATTATGTTTTGTTTTTTTTAAATGACGGAGGGCTACTGGTGGTAACAGGGTAGAGTATGGGGACAGTTGAGTGATAAAGTCCCCAGAAGCTTATACATTAACACACAGACAGCATTATGCCCCTGCTGGCCAAGAATCGATGCCCGCCAGCCATTTCTCACAGAAAAAATGATAAATGTTCCTTTCAGGCTGGTGTTCAAACCTTTCTCTGCTGTATGATTTAGAAAGGACGGGCATTTCAAGCTGAGTAGACTGTGATGAAGGCTTCAGCTCCAGTTGGAGAAATTCCATATTGTTCCGGTTGAAATGTGTTTGTCAGCTTGGCCTGCCTGTGTGCCGCAGAGAACTAAACACTGCAGTTTCATGCATGTATTGATTGGCCTTCAGTTCAATCAAGCTGTTTACATGCAATTGGTGAGGACTCTGTTCTATACAAAATATGTCTTTATTCTTTGCGATGAAGTCTTATTTCTGTTGGTTTCTTGTTACTTTCCAGTAGTTGTATCAGTGTTAAGGTGGATGCGTCAAATGTAAAATATAATAAAATACTGTAGCCCATTTCACATTACTATTGTCTTGGGTAAAACATGCAGGGGATATATTTGTAAAGTATAAGTCTGGTATTCTATGTGTGAAAAACTAAAGCCTGCCTAGAAAACTAATAATCATTTTCGGTACATTTTAGTAAAACTATAGGACGTTAATCTTCAGACAAAGTAAAGTCTGAAGAAAGTCATTAAGAACCATAATACACAACATAAAATAGTCAAATAGATGATTTTTTTTGGTGAATGATGTCATTTTTATCTCTAACGGGTAGGTCAAAAACCAAAAGGATCAAAAGGGAAAACAGAGCTTGTGAGTTAACTCAGATAATGATTCATTATGGTGGAGCCTCAGGTGTGACATGACAAATACTGTAAACTTTTTAATATCAGCACATACTCAAAACCATTTGAATGTATTGAAGTATCAAAGGCGGTAGTGGATTTCAACATACAGATGACGGTTGTGAATGAAAACAGGATTACAACTCTGAAAAGTCTGTCTTTGTCCATGAATTGATTGTGAGGTTAACACTATAGCTATTCATGACGCAAGGTAATCTTGGATAATGTTGAATTGCCTTGAAGCAAAACTTTAGCCACAAATATCCCATTTGAGTCCCATTAAACTGCAAACTGTCTCATGGTGTCCCTCTCTACTATCATATCTTACATCATGATAGATTGTATGAGCTGCTGACTTAAGGATGATGAAATACTGTAAGAGCGCAACTGCCCTTCTGTGAAAGATTTAGCATCAATATCTGGTAGAAAATCAAGAAATCAAGAAATAAAAGTTGCAAGGAGGTCACGGAGCATACGCTTGGCTGGACATAAAGAACATTGTACAACAACTCTAAGGTTCAAATTGAAACCCTTGTGTTTGGATTTTGTACAAACATATGACACCGATGGATGTTGGGAATATAGTTATGTGGGGATATGGTGTAGAGTTCACGTTACCATTATGAACCATAGTGTAACATAATAAAATTTTAAAATACTAAAAGAAAATCTTGACAAATGGCCATTCAACATCACTTTATTAAATTTGTTTTTGTTTTCTTACATTTAACTATAATCTACAAATAGTTCAATGTCTGTTCTTACTTTTTTTAAGCTTAAAAATGACAACTGAGTATGAATTGAGAGTATTGAATTTTATTGTGTGACGCGACTTCCCTTCGAGGGCTTGTTATGCATGAAGCCGGAGGACTAGGGTGACAAATAACAACATGTTTAGGGTCAGCATGTTCCCTTCCTTCCTGGCCGTGAGTTGAGCATCACATCACTGTCTTTTCTAAATTGGAACTAGGGAAATTAATCCATCTTAATTAATGAAAACAATCTTGCAAAAAGCACACAAGGACATCACAAAGAAAAAAGAGACCCTTTACTGATTTGCTAATTCTACCTACAAGGGATCTACCTATCCCTTGTAGGTAGATTTTACATGTGGAGTTTCTTGAATGTTGTTTTCTATGCATCTATAAATTTGATCTGTGCACATTTAACAAAAGTCAGAAAGGTTCAATATAATGCCAGTTGCAAATATATAAGTAAAAACAAAATAACACTGCAGGCAGGCACAGTTAATACAAAGGATCATCCCTAATGCATGTACATCAGCACAGTCCTTGAACAATGTGACCACAGTAACTTCAATTATGTTGAGTGCTTCCTTTCAACCTATCTCCAGGCACAGTTCATATTTCCTGTCCAGGTACAAGTCTGCATGTAAATCAGAGGATGTTGTCTGTATTTTACAGGTATTCACACCGATAGTATGCATTTTTAAAGCATATAAATAACTTCTAACCCAAAATACAAGAATAAACCTGGTGATAAGCAGAATAAGTCTCATTTAATTCTCAGGACAAACACTGAGTAGTGTGAAACATGCAATAACTCAGCAGCAAAACGTTTACTTAATACTTCAATAAATTAATATAAATAAGAAGGATGTACTGCATTAATGCAGTTGTACACAGTCTGAGGGAAAATAGCATTTTTTTATTAACATTTCTTACACAGCATATTAAGCACCATGTAATGGACCTTTGACTGTAATTATAGTGGTCCTCACGCTTTCCTTTTTGTATTTCTATGGTTTTAAAGCTGAAATATAATGAGGAATCTGGTGCAAGAGATCAATTTAATTAATCTCTGTAGCTTTAACTTTCCGTGAAACATTACCATGGAAACAGAGCTCAATACTGGATGTGCCTTGACATATTTATTAAATCATAATTGCAACCATTAAATTAAACAAAGTAGATGCCTTTCAGAAGGCGAACCTCAGCCAGTGAAACACATTTGTAATATGATCCACGTAAATATGCAGAACATATTTTTGTGATTCATGTCAATTCCTTCTTTACTCTTGTCAACCTGTTTAATATTAGGTATAAACATTCTTAAAATGTCCACCACTAAGAATTTTACTAATTAAATTGTGTGTCTCAAATTAGCCTGACAAACATGACAATGAAAAATAGTTGTGTGTCAATGACAACAAAATGGCGAGCCATGATTTGTAAAAGAAAAATATCATACACACTTAATTTCTTCACAAAAAGACAATCAACACTTTCACGGCTTCAGGTATGTATCATATTGGGGTAGAAAACCTGACAAGAACGGGATCACAATAATGACAAAAACTGCCCCTATAGGCCCTTTTTGTACAGCGGTCATTTTAACGTGTCATAGCAGTGTCAACATGGGTTGATACAAATATTTATGGTCTCGTTCTATTTAGTGTGTCATTCCAATGAGCCGGCATGCACAATACCAATGCCCTTGCCCAATTAAATGGAACAGGGCCTTAATGAAGTATTAATTACACATGCAACGGCATTTCAAAATGGCTGCAGTGGAAAGGCCTTCACAGCTGAATTCACATGCAGCTGAAAGACTTGGACCTTCTGTTTGCTTGAGGACATGTTTCTCGTGGTCAAAGAGAATATTGTTTTTCAATCTCAGCTGCCTACAATATGAATCATGTCTTATGTTGCCTTAAACTGTAGCTTTTACTGGAGGATTTCACACATCTCTGGCAAGCTCCAAAAAGTGGTTTAATAAGTAATACTCATCCATTATGTTCACACTTATGTCTTCCTGACATTTACTTTTTTGCCTTATGTTGATCATAAATCATACTTTATTCGTCCCCTCATATCTCTCTGTTCTAACAAATCTGTCAATGAGTGCGGAGTCCCCGCCCCGTGGTTACCGTGTCTCGGTTCTGATTGGTGTAAACGGAGGAAGGTGGAGCGGCTGGAAGCGCGCTGGGCGCACTGGTAATGAGAGGAGCTGGACATGCTGAAGATGCCACTGCCTAGCCAAACTTACAGCAGCCCCCGTCCTGCTGTGATTTGAGACTATTTTGGATCCCAGAGTGCAGTAAAAGCTAAACCAACAGTCCGGCCCGCTGCACATGGACGTAAGTGTGCTTGTTCGCATGCAATGCTTACTGTAGTCTGCACAGAGAAGGGACATGATACTGTACATATTAGTTTTGTTTGTAAAAAACAGCTGTGCGGAACTGTGTTTTTTTTTTTTGCAGACACCAACATGTATTTGTTTTATTGAATATATTTATTTGGGTGTATTTAAAACCATGCACAGTATGACTGTTTGTCTGTAAGTCCTACAGAATGCCATCTGTGGAGCAGTTTTACATGATCAGCATGTCTGTTATCCACGTTCATGACATCTGAATGTCTGTATGTATCTTTTTTAAAAAGACGTGTTGGGATTGACTGTGAGAATGAAAATGTGGGGTTTAGTCAAATTATTTCAATTCATCTTTGCTTATTTTCACCTCGATCAAAATAAGGACATTTCAAAGAGAAGACAGAAACTGGATGAGCGCGTGCATGCGCCCCATGTGCGTAATGGTACTAAAATGACCGGCTTTGCATATCACATTTAATACGTTTACATTATTAATTGATGTTATGTGTCGTCTTTTCAACTAAGATGTTATTATTTTTCTATGATTAAAGATCCCTTTTTAATGAAAGTTAACGTCAGGAGAAAATGGTAATATGAGTCATATTAAGTTGTTGTGTGTTTGTTATTCACAGCATCGGTCTAATGTCAGTGATGCAGCTCTGCTTTGCTCAGATGTGCACAACACAATACTAACACTTATTAAATGCTAGAGACACTGATTTGTTTTCCTGTTACAGTATGTTATTGTTGGGAATTATTTTTTGTTTGGGCTCACACAACAAAGATTAAGATTAATTACATAATAATTATATGTTTTTAGTTTTCAAATTGTAGTTGATTTATAAATGAATGTTGATGGTATAATATAAGAATAATCGTTATTTATTACCAAAAACATATATAATCTTTATTTTTCCAATGTTATTATGATTACTGTACACTTGTACTGTACATTTGTAAATTGTACTTGCATATTAGCACTATTAAATGCAAGACATTTAGATCATAGTGTATATTCACAATGTCCATGTTAATTAGAGTTTGTGAGCTTCATCTTTCCACTTCACTGATTTGCAATGACACTCCCATATCCACATGACCTCTTCCTCTTGATAATATGTAAAGAAATGCATTATTCATTCATAAGGTGTTTGTGTTTCTTAGTCACACAAATGTGTTTGAATGGCTGGCGCCCATTTCATGGCCCATGACTCATTCATCTTTAACTATGTTGATTGTCTCTTTTTGCTTTACTCTCGTTACCAGCAATAATCTTCATGGTGGATGAGCAGAATGTGGCTTCCTCTGCGAGCCTCAGAAAATGAACGCCACTCTGTGTGATTCTGCAGCGACCAAGTATCACCACCTGACAACGGAGCACCAACTGAATGCCAACTGCTCCTCGCCCTCCTCCAACTGGACGGTGGGGTATGATGCCCTGCAGCTGCCTACATTCACAACAGCAGCCAAAGTCAGAGTGATTATCACCTGCATTCTCTGTGGCATATCGGCCTTCTGCAACCTCCCCGTGCTGTGGGCAGCATGCAGAGATGGGAAACGCAAATCCCACGTCACGGTGCTGATAATCAACCTGACAGTTGCTGATCTGCTGGTCACCTTCATCGTGATGCCTGTGGACGCCGTGTGGAACATCACTGTCCAATGGCTTGCTTGGGACTTTGCTTGCAGGCTACTGATGTTTCTTAAGCTGCAGGCGATGTACTCATGCGCCTTTGTTACCGTGGTGATCAGTCTGGATAGGCAGTCAGCCATACTCAATCCTCTGGCTATCAGTAAAGCCAGAAAGAGGAACAGAGTCATGCTGACTGTGGCGTGGGGTATGAGCGTGGTGCTGTCAGTTCCTCAGGTAAGGTCAGGTGTCCACGCCGACGACAAGGGCCAGAGGTCAGGACGTTTTTTATTAGATAAACAGGTTTTCATTAAACATGTCATGTCCAGAACATTAACATGCACAGAGGAACATGGTCACTTATCGTCTCATGTAATCCATACATCATGGTTGGACTAATATGTTATACTAAATAATATCATAATAAAAACATAATGATATCCAAAAAGTTGAATGAACAGTTGATCTGAGCCATCTGTCGCTCAATTACCATTATGCTAGATTCTGTAGACTGACATTTACTTATGACACATTTTTGTTAGTATGTTGTCTAGTGCAGCTAACAGGCCCACACCAATCTCAGAAACCTGGGCACATAAAACAAAAACAATCTGCATATCTAGGTCCTCTAATAGGTGAGCAAATATGTGTTTTCTACCAGAATGCTAGCTTCATGTCCTGAGACAGCCGTTATGTTTGACAGCTGGTCAACCAGAGCATGGAAAGTGATTAATGAATGAATGAAGTCTAATTACCATCCTTCCCCTCCTCAGATGTTTCTTTTTCACAATGTGACCATCATCCTTCCCGAAGACTTCACTCAATGTACCACACGTGGAAGTTTTGTCACTCACTGGCATGAAACGTCCTACAACATGTTCACTTTTTCCTGCCTGTTCCTGCTTCCTCTGGTCATCATGATCACCTGCTACACAAGGATCTTCTGCGAGATCTCCAAACGGCTGAAAAAGGACCACAGTAAGTGTCTGAATCTCTGTGAATCAGTTTACTTAAGTGATTAATATATATACAGCAAATACAGTTTTAGTGACATTTATTTTTTATTGGGTACATTTACATTACATTTGGTGCAGATATCCATGGTGGTCAGAAAATGAATTGTAATAACATTGGTGCTGCTATACTTGATTTCTGACTTCTGACAATGTAAGCATGCTAACACAGTAATGGTAGGCATGGTACATAATATACCACATGTAAGCATTGTAACTGAGAGCATGTTAGCAAGCTGGTCGTAATAGTAATTGAGCTCAACACAACGCTAGTGCGACTGTTGATTTAAATGTATTTTTTCAATGCCCTGAGATAAAAACCTTAAAACCCGGCCCAATAAAACTAAAACTATTTGCAACATAAGTTAGAACTGTGAACTGGCAATTTAAAATAGGATAGAGAGCAATTATTGTGCCGTACATACACATAATTAAATTCAGCTGTTATCATCTGGTCACAAAAGTCACATTGAGAAACTAGTTGTACCAAAACCTTCCACTACCCCTTCTCTACCACATCCCTCTAAGACTGAATCACTCCTCATCATGATGACTCACTATATTTTACACAATGTTTTGTTAGTTTGCATTCAAGCCTTTTATAATGCGTACTATGCTTGTGTCATTTGTTCTGCTCCCAGTGCCATCCAATGAATTGCATTTGCGTTGTTCCAAGAATAACATCCCCAGAGCCCGGATGAGAACTCTCAAAATGAGTATTGTGATTGTCTCGTCGTTCATCATTTGCTGGACTCCGTACTACCTGCTGGGCCTGTGGTACTGGTTCTTCCCCAACGACCTTGAGGGGAAGGTCTCCCACTCACTGACCCACATGCTGTTCATCTTTGGCCTCGTCAATGCCTGCCTGGACCCACTCATCTACGGCCTGTTCACCATCCACTTCCGAAAGGGGCTCCGGAGGTTTTACAGCAACGCCACCACAGTGTCCGACCTCGACAACAACACGGTTCTAACTGGATCTTTCACTTGTGCTGCCAACTCTTTGCAGCTGAAAAGAGAGGTGAGCCCTGCCATCCAGGAGAGGTTCATGTTGTGCGGCGATAACCGCAGCAAAGCAGAGTTGAGGTCGCCAAGAAGCAGCTTTTTAACAGAAGACAATGATGCAGAGAGAGATCCGAACCAGTCCAGCCCGGAGAGCATCATATGTGGAGAAGACAGGGTGGAGGCTTCCTGACCATTTTTACTCCTGTTGTATTTATTCCAATGTATTTAGTGTCTGACTGTCTGCTGTGTGGGGTCCTGTATTCCCTGAATACTATGTGTCATTTGGATTTACTTCATTCGTAACATGCTTCTGTATAAAACACAAAGCCAATCATAGCTGCCGATAAACACAGAATTTCATATTTCCTTGAAGGGGGGAAAGCTTCATAAAATAAACATGCAGACAAAACACTAACATAATGAGCTTCTGTTAGAAAGGAATGTTTAGAGCTCTGTACATTGTAACTTTTGGTCATCTTGAATTAAATGTATTCACTGGAATTTGGAGTCTCTCGTGAATCCATTGCTGTTGGAAACAAGCCGTCTCAAATATAGCTAACATTCTAAGCACACAAATTCAGGTGACACAGAAGTGCCATGCAATTTCTGTGCAATGTCTTATGCCAACACAAATCTAGTCTGTAGTGATGTGTCAAATCCCTGAGGGGACTGCTGCTGTTAATCAGTGATGATTCACCGTGTTCAAACGGAAAGGCCATTTCTACCCTATAATTCTATCAAATTAATGTGTGGCAAAGATAACAAATAACTTTCAAATCATCCCTCAGCTCAATGGAAAAAAAACATCCATTTGTCTTCTTTTGTTCAGAACACAGAATGATACAGAGGTGGGTCAAGGTGCAGAGACTCACATAACCGGCATAACATGTCATTTTAGAAGTAGAGACTTAAAACTTTATGAAGTTTTCTAATAAACATGATTTATTGAGCAACATTTCATATACACATAACTCTTAACGGGAAATTTGAATAATTGAAAATTGCAGGTTATCGCGCTTCTTTCATGTCTTACAAAATACATCATTTATTTAGAAAAAGTATTTAATCCGGGCACAAGGATGTATTTCAGCTCTCTAAGCCTCATTTGCGAGATATTCTACGTTACTGTGGCTAAGCGACATACTCATTGTAAACTGAAATAAGAAACGTTATCCATTCTTTAAATTAGCTTTTATCCCCCATCTTCCATTAACTTCTTCTGCATGCATTCCCGCATCTATTTAATCTACTTGATTGTGACATTGAGGACACCAAATTATGTCATTCATAAATACATAAATACAGTGTGCCACCAGGATCAGAACAAAATTGTCTTTATTTTAAATATGATCGTAAAATATTTTGTGTCCAACTAACGGCTGTAGTTTCAAGTCCACCGCATCTAACTATTGGCAAGAAGGCGTATTTCACAAAATGTCCAACTATTCTTTGTATCAACTTCTTATCATCGTGACTCCCTGTCCCTGTTATGTTGTTTTGTTTGTCTGCTCATGCCAGGTATAACACATTATAAAAAGGCTATTATTACTAAGTATAACATTATTATTAATACATGCCTTTGTCTCCAGCAGGCTGGACTACTGTAACACTGTCTGGTGTGGCGAAGAACATTTTGGGTTGATATTATTATGTCGAAAATCAGACAAAGAGCCCACATTACTCCAATCTTACAATATTTACTTTGGTTACCTGTCTGCCACATAAGTCATTTTACAATTTCTCCTTTAAGTGCTCTTTTAATACAATTTATTTTCACATTATTGTTGTTTCTTTTAATGTTTTATCATAAATTGTATCATTATGATTATCTGCTTTTATGTTAAGCACTTTGTGTTACATTTTATGCATGAATTGCATAGTAGTTTATTCTTGGTGTCTCCCCCAGGGACCACAATCAGTAGTCCTTGTGAGTAAAATATGTTGGTAGGAAGTGGATAAAATGGCGTTGAAGTTGGAAGTAATGGCAGGTTTGTTTTTGCATGTTATCGTGAAAGAAAATGAAGCACAAACGTCAAAAGCAAATTACTTAAAAACATTGAAACGACAGCAAACTGTGACAAGGATTAGAGAAAAGTCTCTGCCTCGTTGTAGGTGCTTCATTTAATTCAAGAGGCCACATGCGCTGCTTTTACTGTCTGATGTTGACAACAACACTTGCCAGGCTCTTTGAATCCAGCACCTGCGCTTTCATTACGCTCTAAATGATATTTGGCTCTTTGGCAACAACACTCAGCAGAGCTTTTTAGAAATTTAAATGAGGCTTTCAAGCACATATTAAAATCTGTATCAGTTCCTTTTCACAGAGAGACGCCACAGTGTGATCTGATATGACCGGTGAAGATGGAGCACAAATGATGCAATAATGTAGATACACATTTCTATGCCAACAATGGGAGAGACGCCATACAAATGATCCACAAAGCGCTCCATCAAATGGACACAGCAAGCACATTCTGGCAAAAATAATTCCCAGTAATGTTCTGCAGACAATCAGGACATATTCAACAGACACACATTGCTGATTGGTTATAGCTCAGTAAAATGATATCTCTGATAGATTAAGATCTTCTGACTTATTCTCAACTAATTTGCTGTGAACCTTGTACTAAAAAATGATGGACATTGTTTAGAAGTTAAAAACTAGAGCACCCAGCAACTAATGCGACCCACTGACCTCCATTTGTTTTATGTGTGCATTTTTATGCCTTTGAATTGTCATTTTCTTTCACTACATATTGGACTAACCTCTCAGGAGGGAAAAGGGGTCAAATAATTAAATCAAATGTTTGTTTTTCTTTCCATTAAATGAAAAACTGTATTAGTGGCATGCGACGGTTTAGCTGCACAAGTACATACCTCTTCTCTTGTTGCAGCCTAAACACAAACCCAACCCAAACCACACAGAGTATTATAAATTGTAATCAATTTAATTCAATAAAGCAAAATCTCTGCATCCTGCCCTGTTTTTTTGTGTCTTCTGATATTAAAAACGTAACCTATGAAACATTCAAAGACCCCAAAGGCAACTAAAAGCCTTCGTGGCATGATGGAATGCGGCCCAGTCATAATCAGCCTTCATACACTCATCCTTTTAAAATGCATATGAGATACGCCCTTCCAGCACCACAGATATCTTTGCCAAATTCAACAAAATAAACAATGTACAATAAAGGATTAGTACACAAACTATGTTTGATTTGTCTTGAAATGAAGAAAATATAGTCCTGGAGAATCTTTTTTATTTTAATTAGCAGCAAGCTAAACATGAGTTACTGGATTCAATGCTACTCCCAAACATATAACATCTATGGTTTATTGGAAAAATATTTCTGCCTGAAATTCAAATTTGGAAGAAATATATTAAAAAAAGAAGAGATTTCTTTGTTCAAAACTTTTTTTCAAGACAAAACCTTATGATGATTCAGATACATTTGAATATAAATATTTTTCCACTTACTTTAAACATTTGTTTAAAAATATAAACAACAATTCACCATTACTATACTGCACTAATTGTTGTGTTTTCCCATGGAAAATGCCATCTGTGTGTAAATGAGCACTGTATATACGTTAAGATGAACAGTGCAGTTAAAGGTGGTGGGAATTAGAAGAAGCTTTTAACCAACATAAAATGAACGTGCACACAAACAAAACGTATAATAGTACTGTGCAAAAGAATCAAGAGCTGCAGTTTTTCAGCTGGCTGCAGCTCTGCTGTGTCTGTTGCACCGTCGCTGCAGTTTCCGGGAGCTGCTTCCATGTCTGCATTAAAGCGTTGTTCCTTTCATCCACAGACAGTGCTCTTCACATGAAAACATAGGAAACACATGACAAAACACCACTTTAACATTCAACTATGAATTGTTCTTGCTTTGTCCTCGGGACGGGAATATACTCTCCTCGGTTTTAAAAAACAATTTGATATTACATATTCAGATGATTGTGGCATTAAAACATTAAAAATGGCCACCTTTGCTGGAAGTAGAGATTGCAGGTTTCCTCCAGCGTTACGCAGCTCAGTGTGTTTAGTTGTCGTGGAGAGTCTGGAAGTGAAACAATATACCGCTTGATAATATCTGGCTCTCCAAAACGGAAGATGAAAAGCTGACTCTGGCTTCCTACTTCAGAAGACGCAGTGCAGCTGGAGTCCTGGTCACCTGCTTGAGACGTGAAAGCTTTTTGTTACAGTCCTTTTGATGACATATCCGTGTCAACAGGAACTGTTTGAAAGTTATACTCTTCCAGATATACACCAGTGATTCCCTCATCAATCTTCCTGTTATGATGTATTGCACAACAAAACAAAGCTTACCTTGTATGAACAGAGTCTGCTGTTTGGTGTTCAGAGCATAAACAGGATGGCATGGAGTTGCAATCCGATGAGTTGTGGGAAGCTTCAAGGAGCAAACACTGGATCTGTTGATGACATCTTGAAGGAACATTTTTCCGTTTCTTTGCACCACAAGCGACTAGTTGAAACAAGAAAAATAAGACAGCAGGAGTTCAAAATTAAAAGACTGAAAGTTAGATAGAAATTACTTTTGTATTATGAACGTTTAACTATCAACTATCAAAAATGTCCGTGTTTTTACCAAACTCTGCAGGAACGGCACTGATGCAGTGACAGTTGGAATGTCCCCGCTGTCTTTTGGCCTGTAGAGATATAGGAAATAATGTGTGAGACTGTTTTGTTTGATATAATCATATGATTGTATTTCATTTGACAGGAAAAGGTTAGATGCATCCTTTAAATGAGGAAATATGTCAAACTCAGGTAACCTTTTAGAGAGCTGCACTATGCAGGACTGTGTCCCTCTTCCTGCGGTGACTGTATGAGTGGCTCCACTTTTACACAACAACATAAGACAGACTTTTGCTGTGGTAAAAGTCTGGGAAACATCAGCATGCTCAGGCCAGTTTTCCACAAATTGCATCCTGAAGAAGGCACTGTCTGCTGCTGACACTAAGACAATCGACAATGGAGAACCTGACGGAAAGACAGGAAGAAGAGAATCAAACCTTGTTTAAGTGTTATTGCATTTTCCCCCACAAACTGATTCAGCCTCATTATTGCTTTTCAGTAAAGTTTCTTTTTGGGAAATCCTAAATATATATCTCAACTACCTGAGACACAGAGCTTGATTTCATACACTAAATCATGAAAGAGTGAAAGTAGAAATGTTCTTTCCATCATGATGTTCTTACCATGTGTACACTATTTACATTACAAGCAAGAGCTTTCAATTAAGAGTATTTTAAAGAATTGTAGCGCTAGATTAACAACACTGGAGTCAGATTTGATAATATTTTAGAAATACGTCAATGTAGGATTTGCTCACCAGACTTCCTGTCCCACACACACACCAACGCATCATCGAGTCCAAGAGCTATGTGACGGCTGCATCTACTAACAGCAGAGCAGAGGATTTTCTTTGCATTTGGCCACAAAACATCTGGCATGGGTTCCACATCTGTGTCAAAAAGGGGAAGGGTCAAAACCAGAGAAGTATGCCTATTACCCATCTAGTAGAAAAATACAAAGAAAAAAGTACAGTGGACCAAAACTTGTAACAACAGCCATCACACTGAGCAAATGACACCGTGCCTGTTTTGTTCTTTGGTGATTTTTGCAGCAAATACTGAAGAAGATTATGGCTGCCACTCCACCACACACTGACAGCAACAGGCAATCCTGCTGAGAGAAGATCAGAGATGAAACGTGACATTAATTAGCGCACGGGATTCATTAGCTGGCAACTACTTTTGGCAAATGTTTTAATGGAAAGGGCTCTCAAACAGCAGCCAATCATAGAAAATGGAAAACACTCAAATCACAGATATTTCTTATGTTGCTGCCTGTCTTGGCCAGGTCTCCCTCGAAAAAGAGATGTTTAATCTCAATGGCACTCATCTGGTTACATAAAGGTTTAAATAAAAAATCAAAATACTGGAGGAAAAAAGCTAACCCTCCCCCTCCAATACAAACCTGGCTTTGCTTTACCGCCACCAGGAAACTGACCACAAGGCCAAAGGAAGTGCTGGGTGCAACGTCTGAAAAAGATTCCATGTAACTGATATGAGACAAGAAGATTGCTGAGCATCTGCATTTACATGTTTAACAGGCAATATAACTAACAGCACAATTTTGGTTTCAAAAGTGGGGATGGAGTCAAGGGGTCCTAAGCCCAACCAAATTATTAAATAGATAGTTAAAGTTTAAAAAATATATTCAATGAATATATTCAATGAATATATTTTGTAAACTTTAAATTAAACTTTGAATATTATTCATGCAAAGTATTCCGTCAAGGACCATGTGATAATTAAATGTATTAAATCTACAACAGGTCAAAGCAGCTTAGCAGTGAAATGCTGAATGCGTTTGTGTAAACTTGATCCTACTGTGGGCTTTCTTTCTTTTCCTTTGTTTTTCCTGCATCTCTGTCAAAACACTGTTCCTCCTGTTGACGACTGCTGCCGGTGTCGACTTCCTGAGCCAAACAGCGTGAAAACCAATCTGTCATCCTGAACACCTCAAGTGGACCATCCAACGTCCCTGGAAAAGAGCAGAAACATGCTGGGACATTGATTCGTCACTGTAGTGTGTGCTCTATTACTTTTTGCAAAACCTAAAAAACGGAAAAAAACTTTGGGGAATCTTCAGTCGTGAAAACAAGAGATACAGTTTGTAATTGGATTTTTATACACACTATAATTGTAAACACTGTTGCTGATAAAATTATACCTGCTGGCATTTTGGGTGGCTTTATTTTAATCACAACTGCAACTGGAGACCATTTCATATCCACATCTTCAGATGAGTTTGGGTCCTGAGGATTAAAACAAATTCCAACTGCCTAAAGCTGACCTTGTAATGTAATATTGTTGGCAGCAGTTAAACAGGCATACATTGTATTTAAAATATATAATAACAGTAAAGAAAGGAGGCGTAAATGTATTCATAGTTATTGTGCTAAATATGTGCACAAAGATGAAGAACATAAAAAGACAGCTCTCTCTCTGGATTGCAACCGGTTTCAAAGTTAATGCTCTCCCTCAGGCAGCATGGAGTCCAAACCTTTTCTATTCTTTATCCTTTATGCCTGTATCTGTGCGCATATTTAGCATTTTTTTCATTAAAATAAAAATAATAATAAAACCACACTAAGTTCAGATTCAAACAGTAGTTGACAATCAAATGTAACTGTTAGTAAAAGGTCATGTTCAAACCAGCCTCCTGGTACACTACCTGCTTTTGTGAGAGTGCCGTCTCCATCTCTTTCAGCCATGCTTCTGAGGGGAAGTGATAAACCTGGAGCCAAGCGGCACCGTTACCTGACAGAGGTAAAACTCATGTGGATGAATATTTGAATGTGAAGTCTTTAATTAAAAATCGTATATTACTAATAGCTCAAACAGGAAGTAACTCCTTACTTACAGCTGATTGATGCAGCTCCATAATCACCTCCTTCAGACAGTTCAAATGTCAAGCAAATGCTCCTTTTGTTGATATTATCCTGGTGATGAAAAAAAAAAGTTAAACTGTTATTTTTCAATTTATTCAATTCCTAAAAGTATTACATTAATTTAAAAAAAGACAAGTATATCCTATAAATATACACATCATGTTGCAAACCATCACAAAAAAGAACAAAGTACCCTTATTAAGAACACGTAAAAAACCCATTACATTTCTTGTGGTGTAACAGTAGAAATATACGCACCATGATGTTAATAACACTAAGGAGGTGAATACATTCACAGTGATATGCAAAGACTCTGGCAACACCTGCAGGAAAAGATGAGAGCAACTGATGTCAGTAAGATGATACAATTTACAGCCAGGCGTTATTACCTCAGTGCAGTAATAATTCATGTCTTCAGGATCAAGCGTCAATCTGTATTTGTTAATTTGTGAAAATCTGACTATCTACAGGGCTTTTTTATTTTTTACGAAGGTGGGGACGAGAGAGGCGTGCTACCCACCCATGTCGTCAACAGCGCCGAGCAGATAGGCGGTCTCAGCCATTCTGGTCATCTGAATAGATGTAACTTCCAGTGCGTCCTGCTTCCACTCTGCAGCACAGACCAGAGAAGATGCGCACCACACAGACAAGCCCTGGGAGTGACCCAGGCTGAGGTACCTGCCGTCCTCTGAGCACGCCAGGCAGTTGGTGCTCACCGGAAGCTGACAGATTCCCACATGTTTTTAGAAAACACTGATCTTTTTATTCAATTACTTTATTTTCAACAGAATAAAAAGCGAGGGCTTTGTGTGCCTGTAGTGCCTTTCGGACATATTTGTTACTGGGCTCCACAAATATCCTTGACTGTATTTTAAATTATTCAAAAATAATACAAAGTTTAAGAAGCGTTTTGCAAGATGGTTTGTCAAATATTTGCCGTTTAACATCACTGTCATGAACTAATTTCAGAGATATCTTGTACCTGTGTTGCAGCGGACGGATCCAAACTAGGTGTTTTCTTTCTGGACGTCTCTGCTTTGCAGGCTGCTTCCATTTCTGAGTCCGGGGTACCTTCTATTGTGTACATGGACATGCATTAATTTATACTTTATTCTTATGTGTAAAGCAAAAAAAACACATTCTGTAAGGTGAGTATTTTTAGATTTGATAAATGATTACTGACTCACTCAACATGCCAGAGACATTTTGATGAGCTGAGCTCATTCTCACTCCTTTGTGTACTATTGGGTAGTCTGTAACAATGCCACATGTTATAAGAGGATGTTTTGTAAGTGAATCTTCGGAGCAGCTATAGTCAAGGGGAAGTTGTGGAGAAAAACGTGGTGAAGTTAAAGTATAAAGTAGCATGACATTGAAATGCCCAAGTGAAGAACATCAACACTGTAGAGAACTGTACGAAACAAATATGATCGTTGTATTTGTTGAATATAATGCAACTAAATGAAATGACGTCAGCTACATGGAGGCAGCTGTCAGTATATCCGGCTGAGAAAGAGAGGCACGTTATCTTCTCCCGTTAACCGTCCTTCACACCACACAATAACGCAAAAAATAACGTGGCAGCACGAACGGAAGGAAGTAAGCGCTCACAGTGACCTTGTGAAATGTCCTTTAAATGTTCTTTACTTTCCCGTCGGTGCGAGCCAGCGGTCTTACCTCTGTGTCCCTCCAGCCAGCTGCTGTTTACAACGGGCGTCATGACAACCGGTCGTAAAGCAGGCCAATTGCAAGACAACATCTCCAGTTACAAATGTTTTTAATTTTACGGTTCCGGTATTGTTTACACTATCACAGTCAAATGTTGTTGTTTTTTCTCCACATAATTGTTTTGGTCTTCTTTACGGTTCGAATGGTGCCACGAATAAACCACTTCCGGTATATGTCAAACATAAGCTTCAATCGTATTTATCTCACAAGATCAATATGCACAATTTAAAAGGTATTACAAAAAAACTCCCTAAAATAAAAAGCTGTAGAGTCAACAGTGAGCTTTTTTTCTATAAAAGGTTTGTGCAACGTAACTAACGGTTATATTAATGGTTGATGGGAATATTGCCGTTGAATAATTAAAAAACATTAATAAGAACAACTTCTCTCTGGGTTGCAGTTTGTGAACAATCCCTCTGGCACTTTAAAATATATTGGGTAATAAATTATAAATGTTGAGTTTCAATATTTCTAATATGCCATCACGTTTGCAGGTACACAAGTTGCATTATAGATCCTTTGAGATTAATTGAAGAGCTAATAAGAACTTGCTGTCAGATGACATTATTTTTTTCCCACGAACCGGCAAGCCAAAAGTTCAGTGTGGTTTAATACATTATGCATAAAATGTTACTGAAGTCATTATTTACAATTTATAAACCCTTAATAAATGGTAAATTGTTAGAAAGCAGTACCATTTAGTTTACAGTGTTGAGTTCTATGAAATATTGCATGTTTTTTGCCTTCAATCATTTCTGGGGTTTCATCATTCCATGAGCTCTCTCGTTTCAGACACCTAATCAATAAACCAGCAAATGCAGCAAAGCATCACAGTGTGGTCGATTTTCAGACCACTGCACAATGTTGGGATTAAAGAAAACATTAATTATATAATCAATGAATGATGGAGATTACCTGCATCGGAAATTCAAAGAGAAAGGCTCAAAACAAAATCAAATCACTTTGATGTTTTTATTCCTTTGAACTTTGCACAACATAAAAGAGGTACACATCTGTAAAATGCAGTTCATAAAACATATACTCTTTTCTCCGACTCCTGTGACTAAGATGAGGCTTTCCTTTCAGCATGTAGTACAAAAACAAAAACACCTACTGTGCAGTACTGGTGCCTTATAAATAAATAGCTCCAGTCCAAAAAACAAAACACTTCATGATTTTTCTTTTGTAGCTTGTGATTAAGACTTGCACAGATAAATAAAATTAATTTAGTGCTTTTGGAAAAAATATTCCATCTTCAACACCAGTGATTAATTTATCCAACTCGCATATCCCACAGATAATTATGGTCTCCATCAAACTCAATAACCCACAGATAATTATGGTCTTCAAATCAACCACTTGATGCCATTATAACTGTCCCCTCTCTGAAACCTTATAATAATTCCCACCCACTAAATGATTGGAATAGATTATTTGAACTATTGTATCTTTTTTGTGCAGGAATTGGAGGAATTACAGGAATCCTACAGGAGACGATCATCCAATCAAACTTCTCCATGTGCTCAGAGCTGTCAACAGGAATATCAGCCGCAATATAAACCAAAGTGGTAGTCCTAATGAAAAGCACCTGACCACACATCTCAATGATGATTATGAAAAACAGAGAAGGATTACAAATGCAACGGATGAATGCGGAATGACGTCATAGCCAATCAAACTGTGCATTACTCTTTTTTTTTATTAAAATGATGAAACATTTCCTTTAGAAAGCAAACATATGGGAAAGCCACTGTTGGCATTCATTTGAACAGAGAAATGGTTAAAACAAGTTTAAATGTTACAGCTAACAATAATATAAGGCAGACAACAGATGTGTGTGGATAATGACTCCTTGTTGATATTGGCAGTTTTTTGGATTTTGTCCTATAAAAGTGTAATATTAAGGCTTCCATGTCATTGACTGCATGATAACATTCTGGACAATTACAATCTGCATGAATATTTTTAACTAGTCCACTGTCCCCTTTTTCAGACTGGGTTTAGTGCAACAACAACAACAACAAAAAAATGAATGGGCAATGATTATTAACTGGAAACTGAAGGCTAAAAAACCCTCCAGGCAAGTGTTTGACATAGTACCACAACTTTTTATGATAATCCCATTCACTCGTCACAACTGTGTCAGTTACGTAACATGTTCGTAAAACCTTTGATCTGCTCACAAACTCCAATCCAGCTACTTGGAACGGACAAACACTTTGATCTAACAAGACCTGACGCATCAAGCTGAGGAGACAAACAGCACAATAAAGGCAGGTGGCTTATAAATAAATACATCAGTAGTTCTAAAGAATGAAAACAAGAGAGAAAGACACCCAGTGGGTTAGAATACTGAAACTAGAACTGGGGACCAATAAACAATGTCATTAATGGCTTTGGGGAGGAAATGGTCCTTCTTCACACAAATATTACAACAGCCATCCAAGGCCAAGCATGATGGTCCCTTTACCAGTCACTCAAAAGAAAGGGGTGTGGTGAATAAATACTTTAAACACAAGTGCATTTGGGAGATAGCATCAACTAAATCTTAACATGTTAAACCATTTTCTCAGTGGAATCAGCTGCTTTTAAAATGTTAGCAAGTATTTTATTAGCAATAATTTGAAAATCTATTCAGATGAATTCAGGTGGAAAGTACAAGCCCCTTACTGCTTTTATTGCAAAAACACTTTATACATAACCTAAAAATATTATTTTCTACCAAGGAGTAAAATAATTTTACTTGTTTCCGATACAAAATCAACTTCTTTTAAAGATTTTATTAAAAATCAAGTTTTAATATCCTGATGCAAATGCAGCAACGGCTTTAAACTAGTCTTGCTTCCAGAAAAACGCCTGAAACATTAAGGGTTCAAGTCAAATGATCTCACACCATTTATATCATAAGACATGAAGGCTAAACCTGAAATAAAATTACTTCAAACAGTTCAGTTTTTTTTTGCACTGGGCCATTTCAAATCGAGTATCATGAATGAGGCAATGTTGATATGGAATTTAAAATGACACTGCATGTCTTTAAATCTAGAAAAATGGAAAGGAGAACACTGCATCGAGCAATGTATGACAACATGTGTCAAAAACAAAGTCAATAAAAGTCATATTTACTTCCTCTTACATATTTCCAATAAAATGGCTGACACTGACACTGGTTTTAACAACCTGGCAAAAACCATTAGGGCAATTTTGTTGCAAAGAAGTGCGTTCCATATAAAACAATCTGATAAAGGGGAGAGCCGATGCTATGAAGAAGCCTGAGAGACATCATAGTCTATGATTAGCTGTTTGATGTAAGACAGTTTCTCATGGAGATATTCGCAGCGTTTCTTCTCTTCCCGATAGCCTGGGAACCTCTATGGAGAGAAGAGAGAGAGAGAGTTAACACCAAAAAAAGGTTGTCACATCAGCTAGTATATCGAGGATGAGAAATACTGTATCTTCACTGATGAAGAAAAGGTGTAAATATATGGAGCAATTGCAGAATATATTTGAATACAATTGTCTAGTTTCAAACACATTTTAAACTAGAGACCATCATGTGATGGGATCACACGGCCGCAAAGCCAAATTGGACCAGACGGGTCAAGAAGGGGGACTTAAAGTCCCTTACCCCTACATGGGGTAGCAGGTGTGAGGATGAAACAAATCCAACAAAATAACTTAAACCATTTAAATGTTTGACCTACCTTTCGATACTTGTTGTACTTTTCTAGTATTTGGTCTTCCATTATCTAAATGATGCAAAACACAATTGGGTTATTTACATACATAATATTAATTGTGCTACATAAAAAACAATACTATTGAAATGATTGCATGCATGCCATGTATCAGATCACATCTGGTTGTAAATATGTACCTTATATTCTTGTGTGCCAGGGTGCAAGCTTTTCATCTTGGATCCTAGCTGAACAAACATGTGAGTTATGGTGGCGATCCTGGAGTGGAGGTCTTTGTATTCATCATACTCTGCACAGAAATCCTCCTGGTACCTTCCACGTTGCTCCAAACTCATGATGGCGCCATATGTTCTGCAAGAAGACACACAGACTATAACGTATATAACAATACTTTTTTATTCTAAAAAAGGCCACTTCCTCAAAAAAAAAATGTTGTAGTACCTCTTTAAGACACAAGATGGCAGCATAAAGATACAGATATGCTGTGCACCCCAAGTCCCATACTAACATACTATTTAGTTCCCCAGAAGATTCAGTACTCTCATATATGTGCAAAAGGGTCCAAGTTCAAGGTGCAATATAAGTCCCAATTGATGCATGCTTTATGCAACAGTGTGTACTTTGAAAGGGCCACTGCAGTGTGACACAAGCAAAACGTAAAATTACGTGATTTGGAATGCTGCTAAGGATAAAGATACAGGGGTGCATCCATTTATCACCACTGGAGACAATCTTTTATTGAATGTTTCAGTAGAAACTGTTATGAATGTTAACAATTGAAATAAATACAGTCCGTCTACTACGCATGAGGAGCACAACAACATTATTTTAAAACATTAAAACACTCACAGCACATAATCTGGCTTCTCCTCAGAGGCCACAGCATTTGTGATGTCAGGATCTGGAATGAAAGCACAGGATAACGAAAATGGCATGAGCTCAAGTTGAGCCATTACAGCCAACTGTATGACACTTTGTCATTGTCTGAATGTTAAGCAACATATTTTTGTTTTGCAAAATGCAGCATTGGAGTGTGCGCGTATGTGCATGGATGCCTGCGTGCTTGTGTGTGTGTGTGTGTGTGTGTCTGTGTGCGCCTCTAAGAGCTTGTGGGTATCAGGAGACCTGTCAGCTTAGAGACGCAAAGCACTGGTCGGGCTGTTGTTGAGTCAATCAGCCACATAACACACTGTGGACCCAAGAGAATGGACTTAAGAGAGCCAGCACAGTCATGCTTATGAGATTATGCTGTATAAATGAACCAGTGGGCTCTGTCAGAGAGACCTAACACACAACTGGTCATCAGCTCACAGTCTGTGTGGTTAACATGTTATTTTGTGGGCAAGTATGGAGAGACAACAGTGTTTTGGAGATGAGGCCACTGCCATATAACAGATGTAATATTCAGACAGAAATAGTCAGAGAAGCAATGGAGTAATATCTCCGAACTTTCTCCAAGACCGACCGCCCCATGGAAGGAAAAACAGAGGAAAGAGTTGAAATCCCTCAACAGCCCTCTTCATCACACGGTGTTGGATCTCAGAACACGATCAAACGGTATACATGCTAATTAATATCAGTCACAAGTACAGTCTGCGTAAAGAATAAGAAAAAGAAAAAAGGGGCTTACTGTCAAGTTTGTCCAGGCTCTGCTTGAGATCGGGACTCGTCTCCAACCATTCACTGCTCTTGTTGTCTTTTAACCTCTCCCGCTCCTTGTCTTTGTGCTTTTTAGATTTCTTCTTCCTGTGCTGGCTGCTGGCGAGCTGCTGCTGCTGAGCGCAGTCAGAGACCCCCTGCGGGGTCTGGTGGCTGCCTTCTTTGGGTTCTTGATCTGTGCTCTCTGAGACAGGTGTGTCAGAGGCGCTAGACAGTTTGTGCATTACAGGAAAGCCAATGTGGCCCCCTGATGAGCCGTTTTGGTTACCAGTATGGTTACTTGTCCGTTGAAACTCAGTCTTTGTGTGGAAACTGGGATTGAGCATAGGAGCTGCAATGTTGTGTCCTTTGTTGTCCAACGGTCCGTTTACTGTGGGCTGCTGTTGCAACTTCTGGTTCGCAGATCTTTGTCTCTTAACATTTAGCCTTTCCAGTGAGTCAAAAGGCACGGGACGTTTCTTGAAGGATAAAAAGACAAAAATAAACCGTAAGACTTTTTTAACAAAACCACAGAAACAACCCCGTGAGCTTATGTCAAACTACTTACAACACACCATTCACAGCCTTTACCTGTACTGTGTAAAGGTAAGCAGTCAACAAGCCAAAGACAATCTATATATACTTATTTACATACACATTCAAAGAATACTTAAATTACCAGCCGTATCATGACAAAACAGTGACAGATGAAGTAAAAATGACAAATCTGTTTTCATCTGTGAACAATTATATCCATAAATATCTGACAATTATATACATGGCTACACGCATCAATAATGTGTCAGTATGTAGGACGAAATGGAGGAAAGCTTTGGTGTGTAATGCCAAGGTGAGGGCGGTCAGACTATGTGTGTAGTATTGATGGTAGATATGATGGTTTTCTGTTAAAAACAATACATTTGTTTAAACAAATACAAAAAAACAGATTTGTCAAAAAACTATAATGGCCATTTACCACTGCAGGGTTTTTTGCTGTGCTGTGATGTAGCGTTGTATCCTCTGGGGTCTTCAGCATCGACACATTCTCTGAAAGATTCCTTGATTGTTGGCCGATAAGTGGCTGCAACTTCCTGTTAAACAGAAAGAAAGACAAAAGACAATTCACAGGTTAGACAAACAAAGATTCAACTTTAAACTTGTGTCACTGCAAAGTTATGCTGATTTACAGGTGAACTAATACAATAGAGTATGAAGATGCAACCGTTTCTTATTGTTGATTAGCACTTGTAGAAGTGTGTGAGAATGAGAGAAGAAGATGTGGAGAAGAGAGGAAAAGAGTTTCTATGTCCAATTAGCACTTTGTTAACAATAATCAACACAACACTTCCGAGATATATTGTCAAGCGAAGAGCCACTTGTATGTACACCCTCAAAGAGAAATAGCTACAGTGTAAGGTAGATTTAATTAGAGGTTTGTTGACCCACCTGGCCAGCAGCCTGCTGATCTGCTGCCTCTCCTCCTCGCTGTAGCCGGGCCAGTCCCTCTGCACATGCTTGTAGAAGTCATCCCTCAGCAGGTAGCTGCTGTCTTTGGGATTCACTTTTGCCACCTGAAATAAAACACCCCGTAAGATGTTACTTCTAACTCCCATTAAAGTATTTCCTGTCTTAATGCAATTTAATTTCTTAAAAAAAACAAAAAAAAACACATTTCCAATCTATTGTCTTTGATGTCATTTTAGATTATGTAAATTAATGTCCTGGAATCTAATGACTAGTGATCTGTCAGAATCACACCAGAATATTAAATATGCATGGGGCAGTATAAGTTTTGATGGTCTGTGTAAAATAAAATGTACACTCGTAAATGGGCCAGTTCCAAACTTGTGTTATCAGGATAAATCAGCCACCACATTTATCGAAACTATGGTTATGTCTTTTTTGTAAAAAAAGAAAAAAAAAGGTATTACGAGGAACATTCATTTTGTGTTAAATTTGCTGGCCCTGTGGATAAAAGCAATAATGTTTGCGAGCACCAGAATCCCTCTCGAAAACCCTCATTTTTACTGCAGCAGGGTCCGACAGTCGGCCCCGCTCAGTCCTGGTTCTCCCTTCCCTCCCCTCCAGTGGGCCCAGCAATATGGCCTTTATTTATAATAAGTGAGTAAAAATATTAACACTGTCACTAACTAGAGTCCTGGATGTGCTGAAAGTGGAACATCCAACATTCCTGAAAAGAAAACCCCTTTTTGTGAGATTCTGTTCCAAACTTAGAGTCTCAGGCTTTAACCTCCTCTCTAATCTCATCAGACTGACTTTCTCTGAGGACATTTATCTTTCTGGGGCCGCCTGACAGAGCGGCCCGCCCCACTGCAAACACAATCTGTGCAGAGACAATTACAGCATCGACCTAATTACACACATGCACGGACACGAAAACCACATGCAGGCGCACACATCAACAAGCACAAGGGCAGTAAATACAGACAGAGAGACAGAGACAGAGAGAGAGAGAGAGAGAGAGAGGGAGAGAGAGACAGTGACAGTGACAGAGAGACACACACACACAAGTAGCATGAAGTAAACATTTAGATCTCAAGTTTTAATTAAAAGCACAGCTAGCAAACTTTAGCATCCATTTTCTTTTTTTGAATTGAAAGGCTGTTTTTAATGGTGTTAAAGGCATTTTACAATGTGTTAATGGCTGGCTGTAAAGTTGTAGTCTTTATATACATCATATGCGTAGGCAGTGTGAAAATGTTTAGGTCAACACGAGGAAACAGTGACCACAATGTTTTTTTAAAGTTTGAATTCTACACGTCATATAAATTGACAAAACCTTGATGCGCAAACAGTAGATACAGTACAATATGTTTCTATATTGTGCACAAGTTATTTCTGCATACCTCCCCCAGTGTAGCACCCAGCTCGGCCTTATCCTTTGGGCCGGCTCTTTCTCTCTCCAGCCACAGCAGCAGCTCTGGTTTCCGGTAGGGTTTGAGAGCGAGGAGGTGGATGATGCGCTCCCTCAAGGGCTTTTGGGTCGGCGTGGCCATGCCGCCGTTCTTCTTGTTGTTGTTGGTGGACTGCTTATAGAAGCTGCTGTCTGATGCAGACAGCGGGGCTGGCCTCTTGTGGATTTTGACACATTTAGCTGAAGAAAAAAAAAAGAAAAAACAGATAGAGAGAACAAGATGTACGAGTGAAACAGTCATAAAGTGTAATTCTTAAATTGTATTTGTATTGCATTGCCTCCAAAACAGTTTAAAACTGTTTGTTTTGATGCATTGTATATCCAAAACAATTCTTCATGTTCAAATGTGTCTTAGTAAGTCACAAGATCTCTTAGGAATTTCCAGACATTTAGAGTTAAACTCAAGCTAATGAGAACCGATTCGTAAGCCCTGAGCAAGGAAACTCCACAACAGGACTTCTGTGAAATGTGTCATGCAAGCTTTAAAAAATAAAGCATTTCACATTTTTATGTAGGAGGTCAAACAAAAGCAGACGAGAGTTAAAAGACAAACAGATTTCACAATTCCCACCATTGCTTTTACCTGTGAAACATTTGCACATATACTCGCTGGTCTTAACTGGTTGGCTTGAGTAATGGGGTGCCCTTCATTAAATATCCTCTGCTAACCCAGCTCACATGTACATGTTGGCCTGCAGCTATTTGTCATTAGATGTAAACACCCCATTGATCATTGCTTACATCGCTGCTACAGGCCGATGGGGCAGGGAAAGCTATCTCTCTCTCTCTCTCTCTCTCTCTCTCTGTGTGCTAATCCCATTACAGGTTAATCTGCACTTTGAAGGTCAGAGTGGGGCGAAGCTACAGGAAAAGAACGCTTTCCTTTCAACCGCAAAAATATGTCCTGCCAAGTGATAACAACACTGTGCATGACCATTACGCTACTGGCAGCCATTAATCCTGATAAAAATACACAGAAGTATGTGCTAGTTATGGTGTGGGATGTATGCAGTGTTCATGAGTGTCTCCTCAGGCTGAAAGGCAAATGTAGGGTGCAGTAATTAAATGTTTCCCTATGGCCATATATGTTGCAAAGTCATCTTCGCCTGATGTTACACAATGGCCACAGTCTAAATTTGGTCTCAACCTCCTAGAGTTTAATCTTCCCTGGAGCTCCAGCACTGACACAGGGGTCCAGAATCAAGCCAAGAAGCTTTATTACATAACAATGGCAAAGGTTGGATAAGAGGAAAAAAAGTGCAAGAAGGAAGGAAAGTAGCTTCCCAGTTCATGTTTCTTCTCATATCAATAATATGTTGGAAGGTATAATTAAGGACACAGCAACACTTTGTCAAACGTTGCATGAAATGTGTTGCCTGTCGAAAATCAAATGGTGCAGCAACAAATGAGCCCCTTCTGAATTTCTGCTAGTCACTTTAGTGGCAAACCTCTAGGTAACATTTACATTTGTACAAGTTTTGCAATAACAGTGAGACATTTCTATACAATAATTAAGTTGTTGCAAAAAAAAAAAAAAAAACTAGTTACAGCCCCATGGAGCTAATGTTTTATCTTCGTAGGCCATATTTTAGAGATGCAACCCCCCATCAAACTACATTTCTCAATAGCAGAAACATGAAGAAATCTGGCTTTGAATCTTTGAATTGCGCTTCTATCTCTGAAATGATGGTTAAACACAGATGCTGACTTTGACCAATACAAAACTTACATTTCGCTAACACTCTTTTCAAAGCCAGACGTAGAGGTTAGACTAAATAGGACTGAACAACAACCTGACAAACAAAAGCCAAACATTTTACAAAATAGATAAAAGAGTGGAGAGCTAGCTTTTAGTCTCATTTCTACAACCTAAAATGCAGCCTGCACATCTGGTTTCATTACACATCAAAATAGGAAAAGATCTGGTTTCCAGCTTAAAGCAATGAACACAGGATTGTCTCATGTGAGGCACATATTCCGGTTGCTTTTATTGGTGCTATTATATTTCTATTTTTGTTTTTTTTATGACGACATTGAATCCACATTCAATTATCTGATCCCTCTCCAAGCTTAAAGCTGTTTGGCCTCTCCCCCATTAAAACCTGCAGATGTATCATCCTATGAGCCTGTGTTTTTACTTCTCAGAGACCTCTGGTCTATTCTTACTTGGATGTGTGGCTCCGGGTTTAATCTCAATGGCAGAGCGACTCCAGCTGTCCTTCTCCACCTGAGACATCCTCTCACGGGTCATCTGGTAGGAGTCGTCAGTGGCGCACACTGTGATCTTGTCCTGGATGATGCCTTGACCTTCCAGCTGCTCGCGGCCGTCACTGCAAAACAGACACAAAGAGCCATTGAACCGCAGGGCTTTCTGCTGGCTGTACAGCAAACACTGTAAAGACAAGGGCCTATAAGCTATCTTAGGGCTAGCAACATGGACGCCATGCAGAATAAAGTGGCTTTGTGGTGAGAGCTGGCTCAGACAGGTCTATGGTTACTGTATGTTAAGTCACACACTAGATATAGCTCTGCAGTCCGCTGCATGTGAGAAAGCCACATATCCTGGTTCAAAGCAGGATAGAGCATGTGGGAAATCACCAGAATAAGTGTGGCTCCTGCCAGCACAATTGCAAAACAAAGATCGTCTTGGACAAAAGTAAAAATAGTTTAATCCATGAACCTGGTCCGCATTAATGCAGTCAATAAATCAAGGACATACTATGATGCAAAGTTTTAAAAAAAATGAAAGCCTTTTCCCCCTTATCCCATATTCATAACACAATAATAAACAGGACTGACCAGTGATGATTTCTCCTCTTAATATCAAAACTAATGTGAGGGAAGCGAGAGCAGGATCTCGCCCTCACGCTGTTATGTTGTTTGTCGTGGCTCCAGATGCTGACTGGAGCCACGACTTAGAGTTCAGCCCACAGTCAGCCATCTGGCAGCAGGAGGCAGCAACAGAGCATAACTCTGTTTCCAGGCATATCCACTCCATAAACAAGGCATCACAGGTCTCAGTAATGAGAGGGTCAGCCCAGAAATATACAGGAAATTTAAAGGGCCCCATCCTGTGTACAGGATGTCTCTCTTGATGCCCTCAGAGACGTGGACACACAGAAAGCAAAAATAAAGATGACAACAAGGTACCGTCAAGTAGATCCGTTCAAACACTGTCTAAAATTGTTTTGACTGATAGATCTGGAACATTAGCTAATTAAGCTTAGCTTAATTAATTACAGAATTTGCCTTTGCAAATATTTATATATGTTGAGAAGTTTTTCTTGGAGCTTAAGACAGGATCCTGAATCAGGATAAAAGCAGGGTAACGTTTTCAGGGAAACATTTTTAAATAGTGCTTGATTTACACTTGAATGCATGAAAACACAGTAGTAGTAACTTTCAGTTGATTTACTCCATACCTTGAAACGTATTGATGGATGCAGTCAAAGCTGGCTTGAGGTTGGTCTTTGCTGTCGCTGGATAAGTAGAAGGAAAAGACGCGAAGAGCAGTAGGTGACTCTGGTGTGGGAGCTGGGATCTTGATGTACTACGCAGAAGAACAGGAGAAGTACAGATTTTACTGAACAAAAACTTCTAAGCAGATGATTGGCAAAATATTGCACAAGCAAACACCCAAAACAAAGTACCACGTGTGCCAGTTCTTCCTTCCTGTTTTTGTAAGGCTTTTATCTGTATAAACAGGTTATTTGTACGTGTCCATAATAATACACGACTGAAATGATACCAGACAGTTATTTTAACTTGCCAGTGTTTTCTTAAGACCTCTCAAGTTCATGCATCTTTCCTTATTTTTCAAACTGTCAACTTTTTGTTGGGAAAAGCAATCACCGACTCAGCAGAATTTCAGAGACAAACTCTGCTGCCAAATACATTGCAGCCAAGAGCACAGGGCCATCCAAACACAAGGTTTATGCAATCACAAAAAGAAAATAAATCATCTTTTTTACAACTTAACAGCCCAATGGAAAGACTAGACACTGGCAAATGTAGCTAAAAGCTCCTAAATACATAGTTCATCCTAAAATAATACTACCTCTAAAAGCCTGCTAGTATCGACTAGATGTTGCACCATTAAATGGAACAAACTGACATATCAGAAGATCAGCCAACAATAGCATTCTTAGGAGCATGAATGTGCTCAACAAATGTAATGGCAGTTAGTCCAGTAGATTATGGGAAATATATCATCTGCTGCTCATTAGTTTAAAAAAAGGAAAGGATTCATCCTCTGGGGACCAATATTCCTTGGGTGGAAAGTTTGGTCTGATGATAAGAACAATATAAAAAGGTCAGGGGTTCACCAAAACATGTATAACCTTCTACTGAGGCACGCGAATATCCACAGAAAGAATAATGAGCATTATGAAACAAATCCAAGTACAGAACGATATGTTGGGAAAAGCGTACTGAATCCAGATGACATGCATTCCTTCAGACGATGGGAAGAAAGGACATGCATGACCTGATAATCGTCACTGGAGACAATCTGACAATCTGCGAGATAATGTGAACTTGTAAACATGTAGTACAGCAGTTGGACTACAAAGTACTTTGTTTACAATGGATGATCGGTTTAGAAACATTACAATGAAATAAAATGTCATATATGCCTTTGGGAAACACAAACACGGCAATCCACCACTTATGCTGCGTTCATAGCAAAAGTTCGCAACGCTTTTGGTGTGAACGCAGCCACATGCAAGTCTGCGTTGAGATGTGATGAAAACAAGATGTGCCACACACACAAGCGAGCGAGCGAGAGAGAGACTTTGTGCCGCTCTGTAACTTTAAATAAATCTCTTTGGGTAAACAATGTTTTTAAGAGTCCGCTCCACTGAGGCGTCCATGAGATCTCCTGGCAGACTCAGTGGAGCGCAGCAGAGCCAAGGCTGCAACCTCCAGGGCAGACAAATGCACACATGAAAACACACGCACACACATATAATAACAGATCAGGCAAAATGAGGATCAGAGAAAAAGAAAAGAAAGAATCTACACTGATTTGACCACTGAAAAAGATGTAATTGCTTGTTTTTGAGAGCAGAATTCTGAAATACTTCTCTACTTCACTGGTATTTTCATTTAGCTGTATGGGAACTGTTCAGCACTACACTACAGAGGCACCACAGGAGTTTTAGGGTGCACTTGAGTGAGAGTAGGGGAGAAAAGGCTACAGCAAGTCAGGAACTTCAGGAAATATAGTAAGTTAAATCTTAGAGTGAAAGGTCTGTGTGCAGTGGAGATCCCCACTGTCATCACAAGTATTCTTCACTGCCTCCTAACTGCGTCAGCGAAGTCAGCCGTTATCCAGCAATCCCATTCTTCACGCTGCAGGCAGCTCTGCCATCTTTTTTTGGGGGTGTGGGAAGCAGCTTTAAGCGTAAAGTTATCCTGGGGGATTTCCTTTGATTTATACGGCTGTGTCCCATTGCTCCCACATGAGGCCAACCCACTCATTCAACCATGTCCACCTGTGTGTGACACTGGCATCCACATAAGCTACAGCGGGTGGGAGTATGACCTCACATGTATGGTATACAGGCAAAGGTTTGCTAGCATGTTTTCCATATTCAATTAAATATGTTGTGTTTATAGCTTAGTCCTGCTGCTCCAAAATAGCAGGTTTAAGGACAACATACGTTTAAATATTCCTCATACTCATGAGTTTATTTTTTTACTAATGTACGAAGAATCCACATACTGCTTTATGGAATGTTTTTTTTAAAATCAATAGGTAATTCAAGTTTATTTTAAAATATTTAACGTTTAACTTTATTTTGTGCAATTTGTCAGGTAAACTGGTTATAAATTTGTTTTTTAAAAGGCTGTGCACTGAATCTGAACTAATCATTCATCAGTATGGCCTTTTGCTCTTGTGCTGTCCTTAAAAGTCACATCAGATGTTTTGATGCAAGTGTGCAACAAAGCAACAGAGAAGTTGGTTCTCCTCTCTTATCAGCGCGCTGCACATGTCTTTACATGCAGGCTTTCACCACAGGAATTCATACTCACTACACGGCCGAGCACTGCCAGCACTGAAACACACAGGCCAGCTTGCTTGTAGCATGTGTGACATTACTTATGATCGAATGATCTCGAGATGATGTAATATCTGCCTGTGTATCCCATCAATGATACACACATAAAGCTTCAAGGCTAATGTCTCATTGTTTGTAAGAGACGGAGGACAGAAAACATGCTGTAAACACAGTGGAGAGCTAGTCAGAGAGATTATTTCTCACCATGAGACAGTTTTGTTAGAATTTCACAAGATCATAAAAGTACTTAATGACCACTTAGACATTTCCATTAACTAAATAGTAATGAGTTTAAAGCCTTGTTATTTTAACATCCAATGTGGTGCTACAGATAAAGATGGTGATTAGCACCATCTTTATGAATATGAAGATTCATAAAAGATGATGTATCCATCCATCCATCCATCCATCCATTATCAGCCGCTTATCCGGGGTCAGGTCGCGGTGGCAGCAGGTTCAGCAGGACGACCCAGACTTCCCTCTCACCCGCAACACTTTCCAGCTCATTCTGGGGGATCCCGAGGCGTTCCAAGGCCAGCCGGGAGATATAATCCCTCCAGCGTGTCCTTGGTCTTCCCCGGGGCCTCCTACCAGTTGGACGTGCCCGGAAAACCTCTAATGGGAACCACCTCAGCTGACTTTCGACACGAAGGAGCAGCGACTCGACTCCAAGCTCCCCCCTGATGTCCGAGCTCCTTACCCTATCTCTAAGGCTGAGCCCGGCCACCCTACGGAGGAAGCTAATTTCGGCCGCTTGTATCCGAGATCTCGTTCTTTCGGTCATGACCCAGAGTTCGTGACTATAGGTGAGGGTTGGAACGTAGACCGACCAGTAAATGGAGAGCTTTGCCTTCCGGCTCAGCTCCCTCTTCACCAAGACGGACCGGTACAGCGCCTCTTTTACTGCTGCAGCCGCACCGATCCGCCTGTCGATCTCCCGCTCCACCTTACCATCACTCGTGAACAAGACCCCGAGATACTTGAACTCCTTCGCTTGGGGTAGGCAGTTTGCCCCCACCTGGAGGGAGCAATCCGCCGGTTTCCGGCAGAGCACCATGGCCTCAGATTTGGAGGTGCTAACTCTCATCCCTGCCGCTTCGCACTCGGCTGCAAAACGCCCCAGTGAATGCTGGAGGTCACGGTCCGAGGAGGCAAACAGGACCACATCATCCGCAAACAGCAGAGAGGCGATCCCGAGACTCCCGAACCGGATCCTCTCCGCCCCCTGGCTGCGCCTAGATATCCTGTCCATGAAGGTCACGAACAGGACCGGTGATAAAGGGCAGCCCTGGCAGAGGCCAACACCCACCGGGAACGTGTCTGACTTACTACCGAGGAGACGAACACAGCTCCTACTGCAGGCGTACAGAGACCGGATGGCCCGTGCCAACGGGTCCGGCACCCCATACTCCCGCAGCACCCCCCACAAAAAACCCTGAGGGACCCGGTCGAAAGCCTTCTCCAGGTCTACAAAGCACATGTAAACTGGTTGGGCAAACTCCCAGGACCCCTCCAGTAATCTTGCGAGGGTAAAGAGCTGGTCCACTGTTCCACGACCGGGACGGAATCCGCACTGTTCGCCTTGAATCTGAGGTTCGACAAGCGGTCGGAGCCTCCTTTCCAGCACCCTGGCATAAGCTTTTCCCGGGAGGCTGAGCAGTGTGATACCACGATAGTTCGAGCACACTCTCCGGTCCCCCTTCTTGAAGATGGGAAACACCACCCCGGTCTGCCAGTCCATGGGCACTGTTCCCGACCCCCATGCGACACTGAAAAGGCGTGTCAACCAAGACAGCCCAACAATGTCCAGCGCTTTCAGCATCTCAGGGCGGATCTCATCCACCCCTGGCGCCTTGCCACCAAGGAGCTTTTTGACTACCTTAGCAACCTCTGCCAGGGATATGGGTGAAACCACCCCAAAGTCTTCCGGCGCTGCCCCCTCTCCGGGGGACATGTTGGCCGGGTTTAGGAGTTCCTCAAAGTGCTCTTTCCACCGCCCGACGATGTCCCCACTCCGGGTCAGCAGTATATAAATGCTTATACAATTAGCCAATAAATAAATTAGCTGATCAACCAGAAAATGAATCCTAAACTATTTTCAGTATCAATCAACACATTAAAGTAACATGTGATGTTAAAGGTGTCGCTAGTCGTAACAAGCTAAAGAGCGAAGAGAGTGAACATTATAAACATCAGCATGTTGACGTTGTTATTGTGGGCATGTTGTCATGTGCCCAAGCACAACCTCACAGGCGGATTTAGACTCTTTTTGCAGTTAAGTCTCACTGTTCTAATCGATGTTTTCCTTGTTTTAAGCTAAAAAGCTCTAGGCGCCCACTGTAAGCTAGTCAGCACGCAGACACAAAGACACAATTGACAAGCTTGTGAACATAGTGGAGCATTTACTAGCCAGAACGTGGAGACCACAAACAAAGCTAAAGGGAGGGTAAATATTGAACTTACATTCGTCGGAGGAACTCAAAAACGACTAACTAATGCTAATGTTGCTCGATGTGTAAGCCTTCTGTTTGCCAACAAGTTTGCTATACGTCAAAGTGTATACAGCTTATTGTGCTGCCCCCATGTGGCAAAACAAATATGCAGGTTTAAGTCATTTCTAAAGCAAACATACCAACCCATCACTCACTCCAGCTTCTGAAATGTGAGAATGTATAGCCCTTTATAAAGTTTATGTAATGTTAAACTTAATATATCATTGTTTTAGATTGTTGGTCAAACAAGCAATTTGAAGGGCAGCTTCCTAATACCTACAATTATGATAATCATTAGTTGCAGCTCTTATCTCCCTAAAAAAAAGGAGAAAAAGGGCTACGGTCGATGTCTACTTGGCTGTTGTACTGAGAAAGCACAATTTTCTAAATAGAAAAGGTTCACTGTCTGCCTAGTAAATGCTGCTCATGTGGATTCCTTGAAACAGCCAAATGGTGAAGAGCCCTGTTGCTTGTTTTGGATTACACTTCCAGTTAAAGCCAACTTTCAAGTGTGATTTCCTGGGAGTTATTGGTGCATTGAAAGGTTTGACAATGGGAACCAATCTGTAAGAGTTTTTTGTGAGTTAACACATCCATATTTGAGGATGCCTGGAAGAGCTGCAGATGAAAAGCACTTTTAGGTGAAAATTAAGTGTGTTACATTAGTTTTAATTTAGTGTTTGATACAAAGCCTCTGCTACTCAGTCAGTGAGGAGATCATCCTCCAATCTTCCTCCACAGTAACAGCAATTAATAATGTATGGCCTCTGTGTTCACCGAGTTGTGCCATCAGAGGATTTCAGCTGTTGCAAACGCCCAGCATCGCACCCTGGGGCACTGGCTGGCATTAATCCAGTGGTGGCTGCTCGTATGACCTCTGCGGGTGGCCTTAAAGACCCCCGCCATGCCAACTACAACAAGCACTCTCTTTCCCAGACACTGGGGCCCGCATCACTGCCTGGTGCATTCTCCTGAGAGACACACATGGCAATTCAAACAGAGAGGCGCTGTTAATAAAAGGACTTAAAGAATTCAACTTAACATCAATAATGAAATATTTATTGTCTTCCTTTCAAGTAAAATATTCAGGGAATCTGTGGCTTGCTCCGGATCTTTGAGATTCTTGAATGAAGCAAAAGAAAACTAAAAGCAACAAAACAGGCACTAATAAAGAAAAAAAAACAAGATGGCAAAAACACTTGCTGGCAAGGGTCTATGCATTAGAAGTGAATACAAATATTGCCCTACACTTGGGAGTGACTTACGACTGAGTAATTCTCAGTGACCCCGAAACGCCAAAAGGCAAAGAGGCAAACCTAGAAAAGTGTGTTTCAACATATAATGCATTCGTTGAGCCCAAATCATGAGCCCCGGTGCCAACTAACTTCACATATTCACCTCCAGACAGGCAATTCTTAACCCAAAACATGCCTCTGTAACTCTTAACATTTCCCATTCTCATTCTAATTACCAAAGCTCGGGCAGTCTCCCCCTGGTTGATCCGTCTTCATTATTGCCTCTTCTGCCTTCGTCACCAGAACATTTAAAAACTTTCCCATTTTTGATCTGTGCCATCAATCTCTCTCGAAGGCATTACTTTTGGCGTATGTCTTTGTGTCCATCTGTTTTTCTCCGTCTGCAAGCTTCACAACTTGTTGCTTCAATTCAGCTGTTCGGTTGTTTCTGTGCATCTGCTCTAAAATTGTCAAACTTGAATGCAGTCTGTCAAAGGAAAATTATCTGAAGGCTCATTCTTTATGCACATACAAATTCAAGCAAATCAAATAGATGGAATGAGATGAGACTGCTTCACGGGTGTGACCAAGCTTGCAGGAGAGAGATGTCAATCAAACACTCCAATTCGCCTCATTAAGATAAGTCGACACTGAACTGAACAGAACACTCCCTCCATTTCACACACGCATAAATCAGCACATACTCATTACCTTGGGCCTCGGAAAATGTTGGGCATGCACTAGTTAATTAATCATGTTGGAAAAGAGAATTTAAACTTTTCACCCCACCAGCTTATGCAAGCAGCCGCTTCAGGTTTGATATGTTGTTACCTGCAGTATTGAATGGCACCTCTATCCATAAACCGGAAATACTAGTATGTACAGTGCTATCTGTGATTATGGGTTTTACACTTTATTCTGCAATTGTGTGTCTGCATGTGGGTGTACGTCTGTACATTTCGAAAATACGTCTGTTGTATTCATAATAATGGAATCTTTTTTTAAGATAAAGACAATTTAAGGTTAAATGTTTTCATCTTTCATCACATTAAGGTAGTGGTTCCATTTACCCCCTGACCCCCCCGAAAATGTAAGGCTTTGTCATAACCTACAGGAAACTTAAGCACTGCATATAAAAAGAGAATAGAGGGAAACTCCAAGCTATTACTACCAACTACTTTTCATCTCCCTCATTTCGACCTCTGTGACATCTAATTGCACTAGAAAGCAACCTAAATGTACCACAAGACTGACAGACAATCACTTAACTGGGTCGTCCTTATAGCCACAGGGTTGGCGGTTTGATCCCTGGCTCCTACTGGCCGCATGTCAAAGTGTCCTTGAGCGAGACGCTGAACCCCGAGTTCACAGCAGCCCGCCCGCTTAGGTTAAATACAGAGGTCAGATGTCATGCATGCATGTGACTATTGAAGTTAGAGTTAGTGGTTAACTTGGTTATGGCAACGTCAATTTTGAAAACCTTGTTTCGACAATATGTGTACTCAACCTATTCCCTTAAAGATGATGTCAGGGTAGTTTCACTTGAAGTCACAATGACATCATATGAATCAGTTATGAATCCCAGTGATGGAGTAACATCTGCAGTAGAAAGCGAAATCGAAAAATATACTTGGTATCACAACGAGCAGAGCCATGCAGTGGACATTTGGTAGAGCAAACAAGTCAGCCTTTACAATTAGTTTTAAACATAATTTCGCGTTACATTTATTTGTATCATTAAGATTGTTTCTCTTCTGGTCTTTTTGTTTTCTTATCACTTTTATGGACACACAACACAAGTTTTAAAACAATAAAAGTAAAGACAGTTAATATGTGTGGCGACAGTATCTTAAAATCAGTCACAGTTCCCTCTTTACTGTCATAAATGTCTCCACAAGTTGAAGACGCAGGACGGCAGTGGCTCATTTTCCTGGCTTTATCAAACTATAAAGTCGATTGAACAACAACTGTGAGAGACTGCTGTCGGTGCACAGGGCTTATGTTTCCTGCTAGCTTTTGGTTGAATGTGGGGTCTGGGTGTAGATCTCATGCAGGCTATTGTTTCCACATCCTCTGCAGCCTGAGTAATGGCCTTCTGAAAACAGGCCGTCTTTTGTTCTGGCCTCCTCGGCTCCAGAGTGGGATGCCATGGCACTGCTTCCCCTTTCTGGTTGATAGGAGGAGAGGGAGGAGGTGCAGGAGGAGGGAGTGAAACCTGTCGCCACCACCGCTGTCTGCTATCAGCAGGAGGCAAGTCACTCTGGGCCCGGTGCTAATGCAAACCGTGTGCATGTGTGTGTGTCTGTGCTAATCCAGCGTGAGCAAAGAGAGGCTCAGCTCCAGCTCCTCTCACCAGGGTGTAATCAGCATTACTGCCACTCATAAGGCTGAGGAGGAAGAAAGACTAGAGTCTAGACATCAGCCAAAAATCTCCGCCACTGGCTTAGACACACAAGGACAGAGACAAATGTATACATACGCTCAGACAGCCAGCCAGCCACCACCCTCATCCTCACTAAACAAAACTTCTCATCATCTCATCACAAACAAAAGAGACAAATCGTTCCCAGGGCCACAAGTTGACACATGCCATTTAAGAAGAGTCCCCTCCCCAGTGGAGGGCAGCCATACAAAACACAATGTGTGTCTGTGTCTCCGGCCGAGTGGAGGAGCAAGGGACGGGGGGCAGCAGAGAAGGACATACAAAGAGAGAAACTAGAGATTCTGCGTGCTTTCGTGTGTGTTTATGATCCCACAGTCAATTAGTCAATGCTTGGAGCTACGCAGGGTCTTCTCCCTAACCGAGTTCCACATGCTGGCACTTGGTGATTAATGTGGCTGCCTTTAGTGGGAAACAGTGCATGTAATCAAGCCCCAGTCTGTAATCGCCTTCCATTCCTTTTCATTTGCAATTTCAGAAGGACAGAGCTACTGCCAGAGCTGCAAGCTCCAGTATTTGGGGGAGAGGAGGTTAGGCATAAATGAAGAGGGGGGAAAAGGAAGGGTGCTGTGCCAAAAGCATCCCCCGAGGCCCCCCCCCCCCTCCAATGCCAAAAACGATAAGTCTCTGGCAGGTGCCACAGGGCCAAACACTTCAACACATTGTGGGTCACCTCCTTCTGTCGTCCCAAGCTAGGTGGGTTCTTCCAGAGATTGCTCTGTTTGCACACATGCAGGACTATACCATGAAACACGTGTGTGTGTGTGTGTGTGTGTGTGTGTGTGTGTGTGTGTGTGTGTGTGTGTGTGTGTGTGTGTGTGTGTGTAGGTGCGTGCGTGTGTTTGTGGGGGGGGGGGCAAGTGCCCTTTTATGCCTCATTAGCTCAGTGTCACAGGACACGTTCCTCATCTAGTCAAGATGTGCTCCATATCTTCAAGCTGCTTAATCGGAAAGAGAGCACATCTTTCGAGAGCCGGAGCCGCTGGATCTCAGAGGGCCACTTGAACGCGCCATGTATATATATATATATATATATATATATATATATATATATATATATATATATATATATATATATATATATATCATACATAACCTATACAGTATACTGAAGAGATCACTGAAGTGCACTGAAAGCTCATTTACAATGTGAAAAAAGTCTTAATTGCCCTTTTATGTGTCAAGATGATTTATGCATAGAGAACCTTATTACAGAGCATTATATTGCAGTCATGTAGATAATATTCCAATTTCTATACCTATGTCTTTGACCATTTAGCGCCCACTGCGATGGAAGCAAAAGTGCAACCCCCCCACCCGCAGATGCCCGATTCAAGTCGAGACTTCAAACTTTGGTCATGGGTAAATAACTGGATGTTTGCAGTGCTCTCCCTTTTGGTCTCTACTCCATTAGATCCACAGCAGGGAAGTTTATATTATGTTGGGCACAAACAAACCCTGAGGGCAGGCCACAACACATCTGGGCTGACTGTACTCGATTCAATTTGGGTGATCCAAAGAGGTTGACAACACACAGCCTGCATTCCCCCGCTCATTGTTATTCAAATCAGAGGAGACAACACACAATCAGAGGGGGACTCTGAGGATCTCAGCGTAAACACACACACACAAATACACTCGAATGCAGACACTCATAGAAAAGCAAGTGCCAAAGATCCCTTCTCTTTCATACACACACACACACACACACACACACACACACACACACACACACACACACACACACACACACACACACACACACACACACACACACACACACACACACACAAACACACAAACACACACACACACACACACACACACACACACACACACACACACACACACACACACACACACACACACACACACACACACACACACACACACACACACACACACACACACACACACACACACACACACACACACACACACCGAGAGAGAGGGTCCTTGGGGTATCCACTTCGGTCCTGCCGGGCAAAAGACTACTGCACAATGGGCAGAGGAGGCAGGATAGAAACAGGGAGGTGGGACATGAATAAATCATGGCTTTAGACCACACAGGACACAGCATAAACACACGCACACACACAGAGATAAAAAAACAAAACAACCTGCCACACCCACGCAGTAGCAAACGAATCCAAGCATTTAATGCATCAAAATTAATGCGGATGCACAGCATGCAGTACGTCACTCACACACACCACTTAGGCATACAAGATGTATTCTCTCTCGCTCTCTCTCCACACACACAGAGAGAGAGAAAAAGTGGGACTCCAACCTGGGAATAAGCCAGGAAAATTAGCAGGGCAGAGTTCGTGTCATCTGCAGAGCTATTACTGCAGCAAAATTGTGCCAGCCACACGCACACACACACACGAACTTGTAAATGTCTGAGTCAGACACACAGGGAAAGCTAATGCAAACTCATGATGCCTCACGCTGTAATCAAGAGCATTATGCCTCCTGTGATTACCTCTAAACATTAATTTGGCTAATAACTCAAGCTCTTGGCGCCACAGGGAGCAGAGTGTGAAAAAGCAGTGGTGCAAAGATGGACTGTCACGGTGTAATACCTAAGATACAGGCCTCCAGTCTCCAAACACGTTTTGAGTCAGTATCTAAAACAGCACTGTGATATATTTGACTAGCTCACGAGTCTCATCCATATTGAGAACCATGTAATCAATGTAATCTGTTTATTGTTTCTGTTAAAAGGCATTTTACTCAGGACAAAGCCAGTGACCTACTAAATAGACTAGATTGATGCGTGTCCATTTAAACGCGCTTCATTTTACGGGCATTAGTTTCTCAGATAAAATGGGTCTGAATCCAATCATAAAGCCATGTTTTATGGCGGACTACTTCTCGGAAGAAAACTATGAAGCTGTGGAATGGATTTCTCGTAATTTAATGCCACACATATTCCTGTGAAGGCCTCATGCCTTTGCAATTAGGATATACAGAGCCAGAACAAAAAATGAAAGAAAAAAAACCAGCAGCTGACCAACTGACCTCTAACCTCCAACACCCCGAGCAGGGAACAATTCTCAGGCAGACAGTCCTGTGGCAGTTTATGCTGGAGCTTGTGTTGAGACTCTACTGAAACTACCTGGATTAATTAGAAAGCCCCACCCATCAGATCATAATAATAGTATGGACACTCTTTTCAGTTAAAAACTAACTTGTGTACCTTAGAGCATCAAATTCAGCCCAAGTATGAGCAACACACACTCCAAGACCACACACACACTTACAGGTTTAATCCAGTCTGTTAACCACACAAGCCCCTTCACAAAACTCACCACCACTCAGCTCCTCCTGTCGTGACAGGAAGGGGGTTGCAACTCTTTCCAACCAGCCCATGCAATTAGAATTGACTTAAAAGTAAAGTATTCCCCAAGGACACAGCTGCTCCCGACTTTAGTCAAAACACACATAGTTCAGGCCAGATACGGCAGATTATGATTCAGTTTCAAGAGCATCACTGGTGCTAGAGTGTCTAAGTGTACAACATGCAGTGAATACACACTCATTTGAACGTTCATTTCCACAAATGAGAACGATGTGGTGCACGAAGTTATTCTCCGTCACTGAAGGCTCCTCATTTGACTTACGATAACTCCTTTTCTCTACTGCAGACTCTGCCTCTGTCAGTGTGTGTGTGTGTGTATATTTATGTGTATATGTGTGTGTGTGTGTCCTTTTTTCCCAGCACCGCTCACTGACCTAACAAAGCCTCTCCACAGTCACCAGTCTGACCCAGTAACCTGCATGCCTCCTATCTGTTGGGGATGTCCAGCTATAAGCTCCCACCTCAGCGCTAATGCGGTATGGTGGGACGCGCGAGTCAACAGCCATAGGTGATGAACGAAAGCTTCTTTGAGTTGGTAGAATTTAAGAAATTATTTGGCATATGCTCGTCTTAACTTAATGTCCCGGTGATATGTTGCCTTCTTAACAAAACCATCAATTTAAAGAACTGGGCTAAGGCCTTGGTGTATGCGGATGAATATCCCTTGGTTTAAAAAAAGGTTATCTGCATTTTGATCTCATCAGTTGTTGCTGGATTTAACAACATAACACAGTGCACACTTCGCTAAACTTGTACAAGAGTAATAAAAACCACAACTTACCCCTTGGTTTCCTTTGAAACAAATGGATGGCTCACTTGGTAAAGAGATCTGAGGTGAGAGAAAGAGAAAAGGCATTTATTGTGACTTAGTTCCACGCATTAACACAGCTCTGTAATCTAAATGAGTCCAGATAACAAAAATATACGCTGTTATGTGTTTACACGTAAGTAACGCACTCAATGATGCCCGTGTGCTTTTAATACTATCTACTGGAGCTAATTATGAGAATAGCCTACTTATCAATCAATTTGGCAGAATGCAGGCTCTCTGCTTTACTTTGAAGCACAAGGACGGCTTCCCAGCAAACAGCTGACGGGCTCCTCTTTCCCGACAGTCACAGGGTTCAGTCGTGGTATGCTCCTCAGCGATGGAGCCAATTGATTCAGAGGTGACTCTAAACTAGTTGGAGCGACTCTCATTTATTTATTTATTTATAGCTTACTAAAACTAAATAAATAAAAAGAGAAACAACTATCCATACAAAAGTAATTCAACAAAACTGCGACAGTGAGACAACTTTTGAAAACACAAATAAGCTCAGCCGACAACTTTAACAAGAGTAAAATCATCTCCAAACACACACGCGCGCGCGCACAAACAAACGCACACACGCACACACACACACACACACACACACACACACACACACACACACACACACACACACACACACACACACACACACACACACACACACACACACACACACACACACACACACACACACACACACACACACACACACACACACACACACACACACACACACACACACACACAAACTGCCGAGGTAAAGGTACCTTGAGTTGTTGGTAAGCCTCCAGCGCTCTGATAGCCGTGTCGGTGAGCTTGACATGGTACAGCGTCCTGTTGGGGCTGTTTTTGTTATTTTTTCCACAGGAGAGCCCGTAGTGGTGCTCCTGCCTGAGCGAAGCCATCGCTGGCTTTTCTCTCTGCCCTGCAATTAAAGCTGCTTTCCTCTCTCGGCTCAACACTCTCCCTGAAACGTCACGGGGTGGGCGGAGCCACGGCAACAACAGCACAGCACAGCAGACTGTACACTGCACTTCGCCATGGCGTTTACTGCCAATGTAATATCTAAAGAATTATTTGTTTCTTTAGAAGAAAAAAAAAAATCATCATCCAAAATATCGTTATTCTGTCGATCTCCATATTTGTTTCCTGGTTTGTCCCTTGACAAAGCATCTGGAGGATTATTGCATAGGATTTAAATCTTCCTTTTTTTCCCTGTAAGATCTGCCCCATCATTTTCTAATACAAACAATGGGTCAAATGACAATGTATTATGTGAAAGTGCTGATGACAAACCCGATTCTCCTGAGCTCTACGGAGCATTTTAGCTTCATTCAGCTCATTGTTTTGGGCTTTCAACTGTTTTGGTTTGTCTCCCCCAATCTCATTCACCTCATTACCAGCAGCGGCAGACAGCTGTTTTTAAGGAAATAGGGGTAAAAGCCCCCTTATACACTACCTGCCCAGGACCCAATAGCAGGAAGATAAAGTTAATAGCGACACGGTGAACATAGTTGAGCGTTAAACTGCTAAAGAGCCTGGTCGTTTACCTCGCAGATATCAAAACAAAGCTAAAGGGAGAGTAAATATTACACTTACATTTGTCAGGTAGAAAGAGGCTTTGCCATTGATTTAAATTTCCTTGTTCAAAACCTGGGAAATGCAATATGATGCATGTAAAACCTGGTGAGAATTGGGTCACCACATTGTTATCTAATGACGAGTCAACTAGGTTAGGAATGACCAAACAAGTCGATCAACATCTCATCATATGTTAAATGTGCCAATCATAATAAATGTGCCACATTGTGTGTTTAATGATAGGCCAACATTTAATTGGATAATGATCTATTAATGAAACAAGGCAAGGCTTGGCCTACAAATACGGCCTATTAGTGAGCTTTTTTGTATGTTATCCAAGTCATAGCACAAGAGTAACACTGTGTCAGTGTAAAAGTTACCCTATATTTTTTCAAATAATGATGAAGATGGGAATAACTATCCCTCACGCCACTGCTGTGGATCCACAATCACTGAATGTATTAATCGTACAGCAGTAAACATTAATTCTGCAGTTATGGTGGAGACAGTATAGCTTATCATGTGTACTATACCAAGACTACCCAATTCATACTTTTTTTGCTTGCCTATTTCCAGACAATACAGCTAGTCCTAAAACAGTGTAACATTTAATATGGTTGTATGACAATTTTGACATTAAGTAAACTGAAAAAAGTGTGTCGGAGAGTTTTTTTGGCAGCTTCAAGGAGCTCAGTTGACCTTTCACGTATATGCTTTGTGTGTCAATTGCTCTGTAAAGGACATTTACTGCCACACTGCCTGTAAACCTTATGAAAGGCTGGCTTCCAGGGAAAAGACACACTATTAAAACCCAATATTAATAGTGTTAGAAGTCTCATTCAGTGATATAATAGTGATAACCAAATATAAAAGGTCAAAGTTAATTTTACATTCTGAATGTAGCGTGTTGTAACTGATGATGATGAATTTCTACGCATCCTTGTCATAAGAAATATGCACTGATTTTACTGTGGGCTTATGGGAGCAGCCATGTTCAGCAGTTAGATCATTACTGCAAATATCTATAGTTTTACATTTTGGAATAAAATCCTAAAGTTAGCAAAAAAAGGAAAACCAAGGGACATTTACAAAGTGGGTCAGTAGTCAAGTTGAGAATAATCCTTGACACAAAAAGATGCTTAACCTGGGGGGTTAAAGGGCTTAGTTATCGTAATTTTTGACAGTCTGTCCAACTTTAATTTCTCTCGTTGGTTGTTGGAACCAACAGAAACCAGAGCACCTCAAACTGATGCTGGGTAAAGCCGTTATCTGTGAAGATAATCCTTGAATGTATGTGTCTCATGCAGCAAACATGACCACGCTGAATAACGGCAAATCCAAGCAACTTAAGTGTTTGCACAACTGCGAGAAAGCGCACAAGTGAAGGTGGAGGTTGGCGAAGCAGATGAGTCTGACATGTAAGCCTATTTAGTTAAATTGCTAAGCTACTCCCTGAATGAAAGTACATAACAGGAGGGGGAGGGGTTACTGGAGGTCAACAGAGAACAGGTGGTGCTGAATCTTTACACCATGCATGTCTGTGAATCTGAGATATGGAAACACCCTGTATCTTCTGACTACCACGCAATTCTCTACATTCCAATAAACCTTGGTTTATAATAAATATATGACAATTCAGCTCCAGAAGTGACTCCATACTCTGTAATAGTACTTAAAACAGAAGTCCTTTCCCCCACTGATGCATGTAGGTTTGAAGTTGCTCCTCCAACATCCAAGCAGTGCAAGATTAACCCGTGTCAGCCCCTCCCTCTGCTTTACCTGGCTCGTCTGTCTCATCCACTCATTGTCTCTGTGGCTTGCCATCTGCTGCATGGGAAACCGCTAATGCACACCAATCCCATGGGAGTGACGTTTCACACCTGAGGTCAGTGACTCCCGGGACACCTGCAACTGGTAAGAGGCAGCTTGTTCATATTGTATCATTGCCCTTCGTGTTTTCTCTTCTTCAGTGCAGAGCGGTGTGAGCTAAAGAAACTGTAAGCGGCTGATAACATGAGGTCGGAATATACAGATTACATCAACGCCTCATGAGGAGAACATAATGGTCTATGAAATGAGTTATGTACCATACATGCATGTCTACATATGGGTGGGAGAAGGACAACAGGACATTTTGTCTGCATTAGGTTATGGATGTTAATGACGAAACACCTTTGTGAAGAGATTGTGTATTAGTTTTGCAGAGCCAAGAAACATGCAATGGTGTGAATAGAGAACCCCTTATTTATTACTCAGCATCCAAAAGAGAAGAATGGAATATAGCTCTAAGAATTTATTCCAGGAGCATTCTCAGTTAGTTTGAGCTACTTCAGTGTACTTAATGAACAAAATGGCAGGAAAAAAGCTGTAGTTTGTAGCATTTGTAAAGCCATTATATGTCAAATAGGATTGTAGCATCCATCACCAAATGTTGCACAATCTACATGTTAGTTGCTCTTCATCTACAGTATTTCCACTCCATTATGACTAGAGTTACTTTCTAACAAACTCAAACAAACCTAATCAGCGTCTCTAGTTAGTAGACTGTGGAGAACGCACAATAAATGTGCTGTTCCCGTCACTTTTCACATAATGCAAGAATAGTATACTAATTAAAGACATCACAGTTTACAACTTTGAAGTGTTCTATATCTATATCTCTCATCGAGAGACCGTTTTCTATGTGAATTGTTTATCTATAGAATGTGGTCATCACAAACACACATACTTATACTGCATATGTAAACACACGTGACGTGTTTTTCATATGCATTCAATGACACACAGGATGAACGCAGTACTCATCACTGCACAAGTCACTGTGAAGATTTCCACAAAGACGGTACAAATGACTCAAAGGCTGAGGCTTTGAGTGAGTGTGCAGTGCGCTCATTTATATTCCAGCGTGTATGTGCACACAGACACACATACACACGTGCGGACACATTGTTATTTCAGCTGGCAGAGATGGTGTATCTGGCAGAGTGAAAAAGTACTTATGAATTTGGGAAAGGTATCGGGTTAGACACACTAACAGCTTTTTCGTGAGACCCTAACGGTTTGTCTGGCATCGAAGTTTCACCAGCCCAAAATTTGGATGGACTTTTTTTGCAGCTGCTTCATCAGAATATTTAAGTTAACAATTGATTTGTATGGTACTGTTCTTCAGCATTATTAATTAAATCCTATTAAGTATTCCTTTATTTTAATGACCTTCTTTGACGTATAGAGGCGGCAAAAAGTCAAAAAGGACGCACTGTGAGAGAACTATAATTCAGTTAATCAACATTTCCCAGATGCACATGTAAGGATCTCTGAATATATATATATATACTCTGATGTGTGTATACACATATAGTTGTATATATATTGTGGGTACACATATATATATATATATATATATATATATATATATATATATATATAGATTGGACTAAAAAAAGCTCAGCAAGAAGTTGCAATGTGACATTTATATATATACTCTGATACTTCAAAAGTCAGATAAATGTCCCAGCTGACACAGGTTATCACATTTTTCGAGACACACTAAACCCGTTTGTGTGCGATGTTTCTTACACTACATTTTATTCAGCATTTTATAAAGGACAAGATACGATATGAGGCTAAGGCCTCCACTTAAAAACAGTTATATAATTGAAGTTAGCTTTTTTATCAATGTGCACTAAACTTGATACAAACAAAAATACATTTTCAACCTAATAAAAGAAAACATTATGACACTGGTGTTGTCCAATGCTATAAGGTAAGCTTTAATTCTAAGATGTGAAGAAGATTCAAATATTTCCAAAAACAAAAACTCTCTCACATTTTTAGCTGCGGTTGATAATTAAAATGTAATGGTGAGTTTAGTTTGTAGATAATACAACTCATCAACTCTACTACAGAGTATTTGGTGAAACAGTCTTGTTGTATTTATTTTACTGGGAAGTAGCTTCTGGTCATGAAACTAGAGAATACTGCTGGTTGAAACTTCATGAGTCCATGCACAGGAATGTGCCCTCAAAGTTGAGACCCAATGGTAAATGTTGGTTTAAGATATAAAAGAAAATTAAAGAAAAATGTAAATCAACATTGTTTTGTTTTAATTACCTGAACAGGTAAAAGAAAGTTACTTATGACTGTGTTTGATGCAAACTTGTATTACTTGTTTTTATGAGTAAAGCTTGAGAGTTCAAATCCTAACATTGTTGCTTTAAGCCACACTCGACTGTGATTCAGAGTTGGAGGAATTTCAGTGCAGTGTGTTACTTTCAAGGCATGTTTGCAGAAGAATGGCAACGAGACCTCTCCATGTCTCACTAAAGGCTGTTGTAAGTAGTCCGAGGCCCACAGAACAAACACGGTATAAAGTTTAAGCAATATTTGTTAGCTTAAAAGAATAGTTTGGTATTCTGTAAAATAGATAAGTGATGAGAAAACTGATACTATACAGTAGATATGAAGCTGAACAGCTAGCTTAGCTTAGCACAACAACTGGAAGCGGGGCAACGGCTAGCCTGGCTCTAAAATCCAACAAGCTGCACCTCTAAATGTCACTAGTTATCAGTGTCAGGGAACGCTACTTTTAAATGTAAATTGTTAAGTTACAGTGTTTCCAACTCGTTAAATAGTCTACTTCTGTGTCTTTGCACATGCTGGTTATATTGTCCAGAGGACAACTACCGTAGTTTTTCATATATCAAGTACCCCATAACTGGCAAATATAAGACCCCCGTGTGATAGTTTTGTCCCAGGGCTCCCCATCTGATTGAAGTTTGTCATTTTAGATGTATACTACAAGAAGTGTATGAAACCGATGACCAAAGTAGTCATACATTTTGTCATTGTGTTACTTCTGGGTGGAATTATATTGAAACATTTTACTGAGGACACCATGGAACCCCCTCAAGGACCTCAGGGGGTCCCTAGACCCCAGTTTGAGAACCACTGGTCCACAGCATCTCTGACTCTGCAGGCAGGAGTGACAGACGCTTACCCCCCAGGCACAGTTTGCATTTCACTGTGATGCTCTTGTAACAGATTGCCTTTTTGAAAAAACAACTAAATAACTGATTACTTGAATTGCAAACTACGTTTCTTGTTCCAACAAAATGTAATCTTGTTGTTACCCCGCGTTACTACCCCCAACGCGGCTAATTATCACATTAGATTTTGTTTGTTTAATGTGTACCAGAACCGCAGTGTAAAAACAACAATTTCTTGTTTTACTGGGGGGTTATGTGCTAGGGTACTTGCTTCCCCATTTTCTTTCTTTATGCTAAGCTAACGATCTGCTTGCTCCAGCTTCTTGAGTGGTACTGATCCTCTTATCTAATCCGAGCCAAGAAAGAGAATAAGCCTGTTTCCCAAAACGACAAATTACTCCTTTAAGGAATGTGATGAGACGGCACGAAACCTTATCTTAAGCATAACAAAATCCATATCAAGTTTTCTTCAACTTGGGTCCAAGAACAAAGGCTAAAGGTTTACTCAGCAAAGTACGTGTATTATACTCACATCGGAGATTTGCACATTTATTTTTACTGTCTTCAAAGTGAAGGTGGGTGCAAACCTTCCCACAAAGAAACATAATCAGACTTTAGATTCAACTCTTCATTCCCACCGAAAGTGTGTGCGTGTGTGTGTGTGTGTGTGTGTGTGTGTGTGTGTGTGTGTGTGTGCGCGTGCCATCACACATGCACATACACACACTCGTGGCTAAGCAGACCCAGGTGTTTGGTGTTTTTATTGAGATCCCAGGACCTTTACTGCCACTACTTTTACTGTGACTGTACAGGTGTGACTGATCATTCCACGCATGAAAAGAGACAGCAGCCAAACAAAAGCTGCTCTCGGTTGGAAAACATCCTCACACCCTCAGTGATCTGCAGAGCCTTTGTGTCTCCACGTAGTCAACACTTTTAAATATCCAGAGTTGTAGGCATCAAGGTTTAAACAATGATCATAAAACAGATATTAAGATTCATCCATATCGTTTGTTTTTTGTTTTCTTTCTGTCTTCAAACCGTTTCACGCAAACACTCAAGCAGTGAATACCAACCACACTTTGCAAATTTCAGAAATAGCTGGAAGGTTGATGTCTGTCTATTTACAGCATAATTGACATAATTGCACAATTTCTGGTTCAAATATCAGTCTGGTCTGGCTTAACCAGCTCTCTGCCACCACAAATACAATAGACAACAATGAATGGCGCCTGCCACTGGAGCAGGATTGGGTAATTGTGAGCAGGAGCTGATTTCCCATAACCACAAGGGCACAGTGACAGAGCGATCCAATAAAAGTCAGACACCAGGCTACTGAAGCATATATATCAAGGGATATGAAACCATGTTTTGCAGGACATGCTTTAGAGAGTTTCTAGCTTGTGATTGACATGTTGTCCGGTCTGGAATTTTTTGTCTTACAACTTTCACCCTTTCACAGCGTGTTTTTAGTTCGTAAAAGTGAATTGTAAGCTTTTATTGTTCGGTTATTCTTCACTCTACCCCGTCGTATCACTTCTGGTTGCCAAAAAACAAGACCAAAAACCAAGATGACAAACTCAAGGCTTCAAAGCGCCAGTTCAAAGACCATCACAGTCTACAGTTTTGAAGGAGCAGGATCATAGTGACCAGAATGTTACACTACAATCTAATGCCTTAAAAATCCAAGTAGGATGTAAGCTGTAACTGTATTATACTACATCTACGATATAATTTTGAGGAATTTATGTATGTCTCAAATGACTAATGAACTGGTTCAACTTTGGATTAGACACAATTTGAGCCACAGTTAAGTGTCATTTAAACACATGACTTGTTATTGGGAGACCTGGCAGATCTGTGATGCTATACTTTGAGCTAAATGCTAACGTCAGCATGCTAACAAGCTCACAATGACATCTCTAACATTCAGATGTTTAGAAGGCAACTTATTCCATGTCCCCTTATTAGCTCAGTGGGTTAGCATGTAAAACATCTGAGCAAAGCCTTCTGGCTGACTCACACATGTCTGTGTTTTAAGAACTAGAAAAAAAGTGTGTTCTTTGAGTGTGTATATGTGTGTATTCACCACATGATGCTACTTCCTTTGAAGCTTGATTAAAGTCCTTGTCTTGTCAAGAGCTGTATTATACTGTGACCAGGTAATCATACTTGAAAGTCAAAGGACTAGAGACATACAAAATAGTTTCACAGTGTCTTAACTCAGAGTTTAATATCCTCCTCGCTCTGTGAATGTTGTTCAGCTGGATGATTGGAGCTGTCTCATCCTGAGCTTTATGGGGGAGAGGGATCAGGGTGGTGGAAGGCTAGAGACATTCAACCCACTAGTTTCCCCGTAGCTCTTTCGGGTCTCGATGACTCACTCGGGCCACAGATGTCATCTTATTCAGAGCAGGTGCCTTCGTATTGCCACAGCTGCATGCCACTTAGAGGAGTGTGAGAGAGAGAGAGAGAGAGAGAGAGAGAGAAAGAGAGAAGACGGATAGACTAAATGTGCAAAAAAAGAAACAAGACTGAGGAAGAAAGGGCAATGTCAGCCTCATATCTTGCACATATATCTTCTTCAGGATTTTGAGTGTGGATTATTGCTTCTTGAACAATGTAAGAAACAAGTTGTGTATGTTTGTGAAAGTTCAGATCCAGCTGATGATGAACTAGCTATTGTGCCACAAAGCACAAAGGACATCATGCAGCACAACATGATTACGACAGCGGGATGGAGCACACATTACTCCTCTTCTTCCAGTCAGTCTTGGACACAAATGAGCAGAAACACATAAGGTCAACCTGTTTTGGATCTGAGTTACAATTTTATATTGACATCAGTTCAGCTGAAGACAGTGAATGGTACCTTCTGGACACAGATTTAAAATACATGTTTGGACACAATTATATTAAATAGATTAATGTACATGTTTCATGCATCATTGAAATAATGATAATGGCCAGAAATACAAAATGGCTAATTAAAGCTGCAATAATCAATATTATTTCATTTAACAATTGATGGTAGTGATTATTATCACAAGACTCCCTTCATTTCTACAGAGCGTCTCAGGGCTTGTCAGCTCATTGTTTGGGTTTTATAGGCCACAATTTTACTGTTTTGGTTTAGTTTTGTCAGCTTTGTTTCCATTTTTTCATTTTTAGTCTTTAAAAACATTGCTGTCCACTTCCTGCTCAGAATCAAACAATAGAGTTACAGTTAGCAACTAGCTAGTGAACAAAGAGGATCATTAAGCAGACACAACATTTTATATTTTTCACCAAAACAGAGCTGAAAGGACGTAAAGTTAACTTTGTATATATCAGCAAAAACACAACTCGAAATAAATGCTGATTTTCACAATACAGTATCAACTCAAATGCAGGGTTATGTGCACAGTTTGAAGATTATAGTTTACAGTTAATTTAGATATGTGCAGTTTTATAACATTCAACCTTTCACACCAAAAGCTACTTTGGGTATCCTTAAATGCTAATAGCGTTGTTGTGTCTAGCATCTGCTTTGTAGAATACAAACAATGGTTAAAATGGCTTGAAATAATGAACTCCCACACAACACAGACTGTGTTAAGTATTCGTCATTATAGACATTGCACACTTACAGCTGAAGCGCCCTGGGAGCGGGATCAAGATTAAAGCAGAAAGAGACATCTAATTCCACCCTTCATAATATTTGTCTGCACGTGTCCTCTCAGGGAAAAGACACTGTGTATATGTGTTACTCCTCGGACCAACAATAATGGGCTTTACTGTGCAGAACCAGTCTGCTGTACTCACTTCCCTCTGCTGTGGTCTCAGGAGCCCTCTCTCTCGAGATGGGTATGGGTTCCCATGTGTCCTGCCACTTGGCTAATTGAGGCCTGGTGAAGGCAAGTTGCCATGGAGGAGACTCCCACATATGGGATGCTACTTATAGTCTCGCTCTTTTGGGAACACTGGTAAGTTCATGCTGAACATTTGTATTTATATTTTGCGCAACGAGGAACAGTACACTGTAAAATATAATAACTGCCCTGACTTACATTAAAAAAGATAACTTTACTCGGCGATCAAAAATACCACTTCTTAGGCCTACTAGTGTTTACAAAGTAACAGTTTGTTCTGGCGTGTTTTGACGGTTGCATGACCTAATTTAATTGTCCCGTAACGAAAGTGGAAAGTCCTCAATGTTCTGTTTTCTTCAAGTTGACACAGTGAACGCATTTTGCTCGCACGTCATTGAGCACCCGGAAAACCCGAGTTACAAGTGAACGCAGCATGAAACGTACTTTTCTGCAAAGGCGACGTTAAACAAGGTTTTGTTGAAACGCGCGGTTTGCACCCAGGTGTGGACAATTAAGAATAACTTTCAGGTCACTGGTGATCCATGGGTGGTGTGTTCACAGAATGTAATGTATTAACTAAACGTGATGGATGTATTGCACTCGCATGGAGCAGCACATACCATTATATCGGTAAGAATCCCAACTATCATTTTAATATTTCCTTTGCCAAACACCCATATCCACTGAGTTTTGACCTACTAAATGAACAGCGTAATAATGTAGCTCTTGTTTGCAGATAGTTTATACAATAGTCCAAGTCGGTTTAGTCACTATTTTTTTTTTTTAGCTGTGTGTTCTAGGTGTTTGCAGAGTTTAACAGGATATCCATCACAAACCTGCAGAATTACTTTTTTGATGCTGTGGACCATTACACATCACGCTTTGTCACAATCTACAAGTCCAAGAAAGGAAGTGGAGAGACATTGGCTGAGTTTGTGCAGCAAATTGAACTGTCAAACATTCAGGTGACACTTGTTTCATTCAGGGTTTGGGCCTTAGGACATTAGGCCCAGTCCCTATTAGACATTGGGATCCATGTGTCTGTCTCTGGTTGCGGTCGAATATTCCTTTTTGCTTAGGAAGGCCTGTCCAGGGTGTCCCCTGCCTTCGCCCTATGTCAGCTGGGATAGGCTCCAGCGCCCCCGCGACCCTAATGAGGATAAGCGGTATTGAAAATGGATGGATGGATGGATGGTTCCTCACTGAGTGAAATGACCCGGAAGTATCTAAGTGACCGCCATGATAAGAGCCGTTTGAATTCTCTAAATGCTCACCGTCACACTCCACACGCCATTTATCAGATTGTTTGTAGTCGAAGAGATACAAAACTCATTATACTGTTGGCTCACAAGCCTCGTTGGAAGTGACAACCAAAATTCAGATATTTGCCACAGAGATAAATAAAACATTAATTTTGGACCAATCACATTTTTTTAATTCATAATAATTCTTATGGATCAGAACTTAGAATCGGTACCTGGTGGGGAACATATATATATATTTGTTTATCTAAAAATGTCAGTATAATCTTTTGATAGTTATCTTTTCTTTGTGTTTTCTAATATTAATTTGCATTTCCTTGAACACTATATATGGATACATGTCAAATCAGTTGAGCCGACTTGTTGTTTATTTTCAGGCTATAGGGTGCAAATGAGAACTCATCAATGGTTGTCCCTTAATCCATACATTACTTTTTTTTATTATTACACATTCAAAGATTAACTCTGACAGCAGTACAACTTAAAAATATTCAACAACGACTTCCAAGCATGACATCATTTTTAAATGTATTATTATTTGTGTGTCTGTTGCTGAAGGTGGCCTAATAGACCCAGATCAGCAACAGATGCCCAGTCTGGTGATGGCTGGTGGGTTGTGTGGAGTGATTGTATCTTTTATGAGGACTATTTTCAGTTTTACACCTGAAAAGTGAAATCACTTCACTTTCCACGTGTAGAATGAAATCTGAACCCTCAAACAGCTGTTTGACAGGGCTGTTTAGGGGTTAACATGGATTAATCCTCATAAGTATACAATAACAAATGGGTTTTACGTTCCTCAGCATTGTAATCACCAGCATGGCATCAAGCGTTTGAACCACTTATTTTTCTTCTTCTGCGTGTTGGGGATCTTGGCTCTGAAGATCTTCTAGCTGGGACTTCAAGGAGCTCTCGCTGGTCTGCCGCTCTTGTTCCTGTTGGTGCAAAGTCTGCTGGATGTTTTCTGAGGCCTGAAGGAGGGAAGTATTTTCCTCCTGCCACTCGCTGCTATGACGCTTCAACAGCTGCTCAGTCTGTTTTTCAGAGCTGATGCGATCCTGTTGGTCTTTGCTTGTTGCTCCTCAAGCTGGGCTTGATTGGAAGTCTGGGTTTTTCCAAAGAATAATATAGGGGGAAAAAGTGAATAATTAAAATAAACATACATCAATACATATTTTCTTAACTTTTAACTTTCTTGTCTGAATGATTTTCTTCACATGTTTCTTAATACATTATAATAACACAAATGTCTTGTACTTCTCCCCGCCCCCCTTCAGGTGTGGCCGTTGAAACCGTTACATACACACCTGGCCTTTTAAGCACACTGGTGATCTAAATGCTAAGGTTAACATTCTCACAGTGATAACATGCTGACGGTTAGCAGACATGTTTACAATATTCACCATCTTAGATTAAGGTGTTAGCATGCAAATGCACGTTTAAGGAATAGCCCAGATTTTCTAAGTGGGGTTGGAAAGGGCTGTCTAACGGCAAGGTTAAGCTGTGTATTCTAAACTGCTGCCCTCATCAGCAGCATGTATTCTAAACTGCTGCCCTCATCAGCAGCAGTATGTTGCCTTGCTCCTGTGCAAGGCAACATACTGCTGCTGATGAGGGCAGTGACTATGAATAAGTACCTCATATAACCCCTCTTCAAGAAATCTGAAATATTTGTAAGTAGCAGTAAACAGGAAGAACACCTGAGGCTGATGAGAATGTAGTGTTTGTTTTTTGGTCATAAACCTGACCAAAATATTTTGACCTGATTCCCCAAATGTCACAGCAATCCATCCAATAGTTGTGAGCCATTTCATGTGGGAGACGCACTGATGAGCTCAGTGGAATCAGTGTCATCTCCTGCATACTGAGTATTTTCAGTGAGTCGTCACTGCTCGTCCTCTAGATTTCACAGAAATGGAATAATTCTCTGTACTTTGCATGCAGAGCGGGAGCCGTTCGTCAGATCGTCTGTCGCTGGAATCAACCAAGACGAGTCAGCCAGGAGACAGTGGTGAGCTCGTGCAACAGCAGGGAGACGGAGATGACAACAGAGACATCTTAAGTAGAAAACGAAGCAAATTTTTTAGCACAAATAAATAAAAGCCGACATGGTATTATTTTTGACATATTGAGGATGTTTGTGTCTAAATGTATCCCATTTCCCAAATCAATTTAATGTTGGCCCAGGCAACCATGTCAGAGGCACTTGGTTTGATCCAGCCACTGTTATCTAGTCATCCCTATAATCCTGGACATTGGGCATTAACAGAGAAATGGCTGTGTTACCGTGGCAACCATTTGAAAACACATCTGGACAATGTCATGATTTTATTTAATTATCGTAATGAGTCCGGTTTTGGCTTAATGAAAATCAATAAAACAGCCTTATGGATTTGTCTGTAGGCATTGTTCCCTTTAGTCAAGGAATCAAAGTAGCAATGTCGGGGACTTTCTAACAACAGCCTGTTGTGTTTACAGTTTATGTGGCCCACTCCGTCATTTGGTGCAGTTACTTAAACGAGGATACAAAAGACGACGGAATGTGCGTCTGCTGTAAATTTAGAGAAATAAAGCCATCATTTTCTCCCATTGATGACTGCTATTGTTCCACGCCAAGTGAAAGAACATTCAATTAAGCTGCATCAAAAGTACACGCTATCACGTTTAGCTGCACACTGCAACGTAGTGATGTAAAATCTGACGGAGGGGAAACCGATTAGTGAATCAGCAGATCAAATTGAATTTGTTACTTTTCCTGCTAATCTCACAATGTTGTCTTGGTGTCACGGCTCTTGTCATAGGCATTGGGTTTGTGATCGCTCTGAGTCACATTCATGTGTGTGAGACCCTGGCTTTTTCAAAGAGCCTTTTTCACATATTTTCTTTTGTTCTCATGCACCTGACTGAAATCTTCTCTGTGCTTACAGCTACTTACGTGCATAGTGCTGTCAGTGAAATAAATTCAACCCAGCCTGAGTTCCAAACCTGCTGGCTTGTGCTTCATTGTTTCCACAGCTCAGGGTCAACCAGGGCAACATCTGCACTCCAGGAGAAATTACCTTGATGCTCACGTGTCTTTTGTCCCCAAATAACCTTTGGTCAAGTTGACTAGTTCGCCTCAGGCAAGGCCGCTCAACTTCAGATAAAAGGGGAAACAATGGGTCTACTGAATTGGCTTCTAGCAAATAAGGTGAGAGGGAGTACAAATACTCCAGATGAATGGGAGAAGGTCATTTAGTCTGGCTGCAAAACCTCCCTCTTTAATCAGTGAAAGAAACAGATGGATTAAAGCTTCTTTGAGTTTCTGACTCGACAACCTTTTATTGTTCACATTAATATTTTGATATTAACAGGGATGTTTCCGTTATGTCTTGGTCCTTTTCGTCTCTTTACGACTGTGTCTTGAGTTAAGTAAAAGACTAAAAAGCTCAAAGTGATCACATGATCTAACGGAAGGTTATATACATTATTCTTTGTAATCAATAACTCCATCCCCTCAGGCTGTGCATCCATACATCAGCCAATCTCTATATTGTCAAGTAATTCCCTCATATTGGCAAAGAGGCCAACACACATGCAAACATGCCCCATTTCCACTGTCAAAGTAACGCATTAGCCCACTTTTCATGTTTTTTTGGGTTAAAAACATGATGTTCATTGCAGAGTAAAACACAGCCAGGTGAAATTAATCCCTGCACTGCATAATGTAGGTGATGATACCCATGAGAGCTGCGTACATTTTTTACCGGCCTTAAGAAACAGCAAATTTAAAAACCTCTTCACAGTAATTTAATATGCTGTATGTTCATTTTCTATTGTATTTAGTCTTGTCATGTGGTCATATATGTGCTTATCTACAGCTTGATTACGGAAGATAGTTTTTTTTTTAAAAAGACCTGAGCAATTTGACAACTCTGATCTTTACAATGATTGTTTATTTTGCATGCACGAGGCTGAACAATATATTTTTTGGCCTGGCATCATACAATCTTTTTTAAGTTATACTCATTAAATCAAAGATCTACCAAAACTCCATCAGTCTCCCCCAAAATTAGCAAATCTTAGCATGCTAACACGCTAAACTAAAATGGTGATCATGGTTAACATTTTACTTGCTAAAAATCAGCATGTAGCCATTGTCATTTTCAGAATTTGAACCTGCTGATGATGGTATTTAGCTAAGGGAACTGTTGTGAACTACAACCTCACAGCACAGCTAGCTAGCACGGCTGTAGACTTGGTATGTTTAACCATCCAACTACATTCAACTACAGTATTTTGCAGAAAACACAAAGTATATTTAAAAGTTACATGAAGCTAATACCACCTACATTGCGACTCATCTACATTTTCAGGAACATTTTCATTTTGAACATGTTCAATGCGCACAGTCAATGGTTTAAAAATATCTAAATATTGAGAAGTGATTAAGTTTGAGCATTTTGGAAAGTAGCACATTACTTTGGTTAAAAAATGCAGTAAATAATAATGTAAGGAGACCAAATACAGCTATAACCTTTGAACATATTTACAGTTCCAACAGTGCAAGAACAGAGGTGTTACAGTAGAGAAGAACCATACATCAAAGAAAACAGCAAACGGACAACATAATAATTTCACAGGCAAATGTCAAAATTAGCTCCAACAATCAGGACACAAGGGACATTAAGGCGATGCAGAAGAAGGGATCAGCAAGTCCCATCAATCATTCATGACTGCAGAAAGGACTCTGGCAGCGTGATGGATGGCAGCGGTGAAATGAGACAGAGAGGAATGCACCATACGTCCATGTCACACTATACTGCCACACATCAGTGCCTCAACCACTTCATGATCAGTGTCAGCGAAGACCGCTGCAAATAGAGCAGCCATGAAGAAGGTGCAATCACATGTTGGAGGAGAAATTAATGAGGGTTGTCTTGTCCTCGCATCATAAGCACTCAACAACTCCACTATTTCCTGATTCATCTATCTCCTGTTTAGACTGAAACAAATTAAATAAAAATCAGCTGTCCAAACACAATAACCCTTAATACAACAAATCCTCCTGCTTTTGAATCAGTACTTTGACAATTATCCCACAGCACATAATATATACACTTAATAATCAAACATGTTGTCGGCCTAAACTGACCAGTTTACTTCCATGTGATCGCGTGAATATCTGTCACCAAGTAGTCAGTATGAACAAAGGCTAGAGGTAATGAGAGGGCAATGACTCTTACTGTTAATATACAATCTCCCTGTACATTTAGTATGAAATCAATTAAAAAAAACATAGTTTCTCCTCCCCATCATCTCCATTTGATTACATTTCAGACACAACTGCAGTCGCACAAGGACCGCATTAACATTCAGAGGCTTTGTGAAAGCAGAAGCAGTCAACATTGTCAAAATTACCAGGTGGTGATAATTGCGCGTGGAGACTAAAATAGTTAGCTTGAAGCAGGATGCTGTCACTGAAAGCAGCTGTGGGGAAAACAAGTCAGAGGCAGACATCCTGCTGTGCTGTGTCGCCAGCAGCTCAATAAACTGACCGCAGTGTTTGACATGCTGTTCAACACGCTGTTAAAGTCGTCATGCTCCAGCACGCATGAAAAAGCCAATCCACTGAATCCACTCCATCCTCTTTTTACTTCAGTTCTCACTTTCTAAAATACAAGGTAGTCAGGAATAACTGACCACTTATGAATGACTTGAGCTAGAAATAGAGTAATATGTGTCCCTTTCACAGAAATAGATCCATGGTCAAGTCCTGTTCACAATCCTCTGAGAAAATGTGTCAAATAAACCAAATAAAATTGTATGCAAGTATATAAAATGTACTGTTTATGGGTAATGGAAATCATTAATGTCCTGACCAGTCAGAGCAATCCGGAAGGGATTATCCCACAGATGTCAGTGGTCATAATATGTCTTAATATAAATATTGCGCAATCTTTTTCTCAACCTAACCAAGTAGTTTTCTTGCTTAAACCCAGCGGAGTATAGTTTCCTGTGAAGACAGATGTTTATTTTGAAAAGAATGTATGCATGTAACAAGTGAAAATGTACACGTGTCGCTGTGAAGGCATTCAAATGTGGAGTAAATTTGTGTCAAATAAAATGACCTGCTATATATCAGCCTGTTAGCATACAGATGTTAGCTTTTAGATCAAAGTGCAGCTGTGTACCATCACAGATCTGCTCACATGACTTTAGACTCAGAGTCTTGTTTATACATTTTACAACAAGTCCTACAACATATGTTGTTTGTAACTGTGCTTTAGAACAACACACAGAGGGGTTTCAGTATTGATTGGTTTAAATCCGTCAAATAATTTAGAGAACTTTATGATTATTATTTACATCCTCCTCCTTTTAACCACGTGGCTGCATTTCTTACTTTTTACAGCAGTTTGAGCTGCAGTCTTTGTCAGGTCAGGTTTTTGCCAAATATGGTGCACTTGTGGCAATGAAAGCAGCACATAAAAAAACTTTTTTATAGTGTATTCCTGTCAAGGATGTGTGACCGCCAGTCACAACGACATGTATAAATGATTGTTCATTATGTTTGAGGATACATAGTTTTGACCTCTTTGAAAAGAAACATGACGAGCGTTTGGGCTCTACCTTTTATCTGTTCAATTAAGTTTTTAGCTGAACATCTTTATATATTATATCCAGAGGGCTGCGGACCAGAGGAAACTTACAGCATATCATTAAATTCAAAGAAGACCTTTTTTCTTAACCCAAATAGACTGTTGGCTAGACAATCACAAGTTGAATTGCTCATTGTATTCAAACAGTAATTATGTCCTTAAAATACAGTATTTGTCTTTCAGCAAAGAAACACAGCCCTGTCTTCATTCTCCTACAGCTCACTTCCACCACAATGAACACGGAGGATATATTTTCCAGATGCAATATGCAGGATGTATAGTTGTTATCATCTCAACAACTGTAAACTTATGTTTCCAGTTCTTCTTTGAAACATACACCTATTATTATTATTGGGTTTTGTTGTGTTATGCTGACTTTTAAATTTTTTTTAAAATTGTCATGTCATTGAATCAAATGGAGCTGTCAGCTCATCAGAAGTCTCCCTCCAGATGAAACTGACTTGTAAAATACTCCTGATACAGTTGCTTGACTGTGGTATGGCCTATGGTGAATTAGGCACACAGGAAGTTGTCTTCTATTCATAGTTTCTGTGTCTGGGTAGTAGTTCAGTTATGGGCAGACATGACTCAGTCATCTAGTTTATTTAATTGGCAGACAGTCCATAAAATCCCTGTACCGAAACTGTAAGAGAAAACATCATGTGGTTCTTAGAACAGAATACAACACTTTAACTCAGGGCAAGGCCATACATCAATATTATCACTGGCATCATGCTATGGTGATTTTAGCAAACTGTTATACACATTTAAGCTTAAGCATTTTGTATTTAACAGTAAGACAATCAGTTCCTCTGGTTATTGTTTGACCAGGGTTGTGTCTGGTGTAATACACAACAATGAAACACACTTGATTGCGCTGATCATCAGTTATCTTGCATGCAATCTATCTGATTTAGCATTTGATATTTGTATTAATATATACTTTTTAAATGATTGGTAGTCCTAGCTTCTGTGTGTCAAATGCACATGGCAGCGTGCACGCCTCGATTTCTAAATTTACTTTGGCTTGGCCTGCCACCTGCTGGCTTATCTGGAGTAGGCTTTTAAGGAGCTAGCTGTGGAGTGTGATTTACATTCCCATTGAATTGAGTTTATTGAATCTACATTAATAATGTGGCCAAAGTAACAGAAGAGACACTCGTGGGCAAATCAAATTAATCTGAATAGTTGTTTTACACTGGATACAAAGCAACCGTGTACTAAGCATGGAGGCCTCTATGCGCCTCTCCTCGATATGCGTCTCCCACGCTGCCGTTGACCCAGGATGACGGAAGGGAGAAAGAAAAGCCACTCTGCGACAGTGCCAGGCTCCTTCAACCAAGGCCTCGGACTCAGTAGGCGTGTGTGATTGCTGGAGCCATACAACACAACATGCACAACAAACAATCAATTATGAAATTGTAATTGACCGCAGTTATAGTCATGATGTTATGATAATTAGCATAATGATATACATGTAGCTTGAAAAAACAGAAGTAGTCTTTTACCGAATTTTAAATTATGTAAAAGGTATCAATTATATGTTCTATTCTATGTATATAACTATTATATATCATGGTCTACTTAATTATTTTTTGAACACGTGCCTTTGCATTTAAAAGGTTGTATACTGATTGTGCTATTCATACTCTTACTTATGTAGCTAAAAGATTCGGACGATGTATTACCCACCCGATAGTCTTCATGATTGTGCAGCAATCGATTTGGTCATTTTAAAGAGACGATGGTCTCGCGCATGCGCAGTGCAATCTGGGAGAGATGTTCTGGTTCTCGCCCGGAAGTCTCGCGTCTACTCGGCAGCGTCTGAGGCGCAGCGAAACAGCGACTGGAGCGACGAGAAGGGAACCGAGGGCCCTTTGGCTGAGCTGAACTATTTGGATTTCGGAAGAAAGAAGCGGCGGCTACCAAAATGACCAGTGGGTATCGATAGATGTTTTGACTGCAAGGCATCCGTGTACTTTGTTGGATTGCATGTAGTGTGTCTCGTTGTTTTCTAGCCATTGGCCACCGCCGACCTGGGTTCCGTCTATTTGCTGGAGTGGACGTAACTTGTTTCTCGGAATTCGTGCCAGTATTGCCACCTTGGTTTATGAATCACGCACACCGACGGACGTACTGTCTTTGTCGGGTGAAAGGGAGTTGGGTCGGTGGCCTCATGTTGTAGCGCGTGCCACACAGCGGTGTCTGAACTTCACATAGCGTGCGTTGAACGTTTGTCAACAACGATGGGTCGTTTACTGCCCAGTTGTTAGTCTGGGCCTCGGCCCATTGCAAATCAATAGTTACCAGGGGCATAACACGGATATCTGTGTATCAATTTCCCCCCTTTATTTCCGTAAACGCGACTCTTCCTTTGTTGCCTGTCTCTGTTTTTTCAGAGTGGTGCGTCTGTCCGTAAAACGAGGAGACGCGTTGCTGCCCTCTGTGCTGTTGTTCTGACATGAAGCTGCTCTCGAGCGCCTCTCTGCCACGTCGGCTGCTTTTTTATTTTTTCTGCAGCATATTTTTTTCTGCCACCATACAGTCGTATGATGTGAACTGACCATGTGCCACTTTGAATAATGTCTTGTAGACACTTGACAATGTGTGGAATAGTTTTTAGTTATTGAGTAATGGAGGTGTTTTATTCCCAGAGAGTTTTATTGTCATATTTTATTCACTGCTGATAAGCGCCAGGTCGACATGCAACTATGGGGAGAGTGGGGATCGAACTGGGTACCTTCTGGTTATGGGACGACCACTTATCCCCATGAGCTAGAGTTGCTCATTTAAGTGTTATTTGTTCTGTTATTTATTGTTGTTTGTTCTCCTGTTGTCTGTCATGCAGGAGGAAACCAACGTGAGCTGGCACGTCTGAAGAATGCCAAAAAAAATGACGCTGGTAAAGGGAAGAAGGGCGACGATGGACTCTCTGCTGCTGCTCGGAAGCAGAGGTAACCAGAGCTCTGCATGACAATAAACTATTGGGTGTGCCTAATGTGTTTTACAGTAGAGTCTGTCCTACCAAAGTCTATTCTCCCTCCCCAAGGGATGCCGAGAGAATGCAAGAGAAGCAGAAAAAGTCGGCTGAAGGAGGAAAAGAAGAAACCAAGTCAAAGTAAAGAATGAAGTCGGAGACAAATACAGCTCAGTGCTTCAATAAAATATCTTGTTTAGCATTCTTCCTGATAATTATAATAAGGTAATTATTGTCTAGCCTCAATAATCTAGGATCCTACATTCTTTCCTATGACAAATGACATTGCTTGTTGGATTTGTTATTTTTACTTTTGACTGAGCAAGCTGCTCGTGGTTGTCCCACGTTGGTGCTGCATGCATAGAAGCATCAGTGGTGTAAGCAGCAGGAGAAAGAAGAACACTTCTTGACACAAGCACCTACATAAGTTGTGTATTTTTGTACAAAAATGTCCCCGGCTGGTTTCAAATAAAGTGTATCTTTTTAGTTCATGCTTGCTTGAGTTATTATGAATGCTGAAGACATATTATTTTTACAGATAGAAATTTAACTCTAATAAAATGCATTGCAACCGTATAGATTTCAACAAACAAAAGGTGGATAATTGCTGTGATGGACATACTTTCACCCAGGCCCTCCAGGCACATAATTAAACAGTCCAATCTATTAATAGCATTTGCTGGACAGACAAGTTAAAATCTTAAAAACATTATTACTAATTTTTCATTTATTTACATACCAGTTTCTGTTAAATTAGGGGAAGTCATTGGCTTTAATCGCAAATAGTTTGTCATGATGCACTCAGCCAATTAGCTCAAAGATGGACAACCATTTATTTTTATTATGATCTCTCTTCATGAATGCAGATTTAAAGTAGTCAATCAAATAAGCCAAGGCATTGCTGAAAAATAGTTCAGTGGCCATTCCAGCCTTACAAAGTTTCGTCTACTGAGAGGAAACTGGCACAGGGAGAACCATTTTTTACCAAAATCTTAAAAAGTCAAAGTCAGTGTTGTCACAGGCATTTTCTTTCTTTATTAAGTTGCTACATACAACACACCTGTTGTTTTCCAAACTGGTATGTTTCTTATTTCATTGGCTTGATTTATGATGATTTTGGTGCCTTTAAGGAACCTTTTTTTTGACAGGTGGCGAACACGTGGACATACTCACATTCAATAGTATTCTCTACAAAGTACAGCATATTTGTCATTGTACAACAGTGTTGCGCAACAACATGGATCTGGACCCTGAAGCATCAGTAAGATTGTAGCCCTCTGCTCTCACCCTGGACACCAACTGTTCGAGTCCCTTCCCTCTGGCAGGAGGCTGTAGTCCATCAGACAGGATGATACTGCTGTATGGCATTCTGGCCACTAGGTGGAAGCACACGTCAAGGTATATTAAAAACTATTCTTACCGGTGACCATTGGATCTATCACAATGGTGAAGCCAATAAATGGTGTTTGACTGATTTGGTAATGGAGTATTATGTTGAGCACATACAGTTTGGGCGTTATGTGTCAATTCAAAATGTAAAGGGTCTTATGAAGAGGAAAAAAAGCCTTTCATTAACTTGTCATTAATACTATTGAAATAAGCGAGCATATGCTATTGCTGAACATTTGCATTATGACTTGTCGTCCTCCGACATAAGCACAAAGTGCATATTGCTGATATTTCATAGTGTTCAGTAAGCTACAGCTCAGCCTATTTATAGTCAATAAGCTGTGTCCCTACTTAAATCCATTGAGTTAGTGTCCTCAGTTCTCAGATACAGGGCATATAATTAAGTCAAATGCTAAGCTTTCTTCAATCTCAGATATCTGTGAAAGTAGCTGAAGAGTTGAATAGTGATAAGGGAACAAAAGCAGAGTCAGCAAATGCTTAAATTCGAGACAATTCAAACCTTATCCGCTATCATCCATGATACTCTGCTTGCAGCTTTGGGGAGATCTCACTTAAATTCAAGCATAAGGCCGAACAGACTTGACTGTGGATTCTGGCAAGTTTTCTTAAAGCAGACGAAGAGAGGAGCTCAGTGGTAATGGGAGATGCACAATACGAAGAAAAGACGGGCGTCAGCTCGTCTAATTAAATCCATACAAGAAGCCTCGTCTCTTTATGCCTTCTCTGCTGAATTTGTTAAGATAGCGGAGCACTGCGCACAAATGTATTGTTGTAGCAGAGCTGTTGCTATGCTATTTAAGATGTTGAATAGTCCAGTGTCAAAGAACAAATTGGGGAGATTATGGACAACAATGTACTGTAGCTTTTTATATGTTAAATACGGCCATACATTACCCACAGCAAGGATGGATGGAGTCATGTAATCCTATTTACATTTGAACTTCAGAAATCCAGTCAGTGTCAGCTAAATACTAAGTGTAGGTAATAGTACAATGTGGATAAAATAGTAGCTGTCAATGTATATCCATAATAACCTTCAAGTGAAATCTGAATTTAAAAATAAGAGAATTAAATAGTTGGGTCAAAGACACCAGAAAAGGTCTATCGGTCTGATGGGACATCCCATTCCTACTTAGAAGAACATTACATGTGTATGATGTTTCAGGATATATCCACAGGTTAGATGTCTTGTTCTGATGTAGTCTAGCGAGTAGTCTCATCTAGTGAAACCCACCGGGCTCAGAGCTCAGTCACAGCACACACGATCTGGCCCCAGACACGCTACCCCAGAATTACGAGGTCAGGAGCCAACAGTGTGACACTGTGGTTGTATTCGGGAGCTCAGGTGGGAGTCTCTGGATGGCCACTGCTAGAGAACTACATTTTTATCACGTGCGTGGGCTGACTGAAAAGTCTCTGAGAGTGTCAAAAAAACAATTTCCCAAGATTAAACCTCCTCCAGACTGCTGCTGTGGTGAGGAGTGTCTTCTTTAGGGTCTGTGAGGCACATATACAATAACACTATGGTCTGGGGTTGGAGACTTTTATGTCACATACTAAACAGACTGCAAAAATCCATCACTGTGTGGTTTGGATCAGCCACCAAACCGGACCGGGAGAGACGACAGAGGACAGTCAAGACCACAGAGACAATCCAGTGCCAACCTTCCCCCCATTCAGACGCTCACACCCTGAACACACTCTGTTACAACCTCTCCCGTTGGAGCTACGGAGCACTGTACGCCACAACAACCGGTTTCCTCCCACAGGACGTCACTCTGAGGAACACTTAACATTAGTTATATGACACTATATATTTCATATTTTATCATTTATATGTACACGGCCTTTCTGACATGTCCACATCACTGCCAAATAAAAATGTATAGTGAATATACTGTTCAAATCCACTCGTAATGTATCATATATCAGACGTACACACACACACACACACACACACACACACACACACACACACACACACACAGTATATAGACACAGGTTTATATATATTAATCTTCTTTCACCCACTGATATAATAGCTAAATGTGTTGTCCTTGTTTTTGCAGTATTTCCATTTCAGTGCATAATAAGGGCAAATATAAGCAAGTCAAGCTCCTGGTATGTGTACTCATACCTGGCCAATAAAACTAATTCTGATTCACTATCTTAATCAAACTGATTAAAAAAAGAAATGATATATATATATATATATATATATATATACATATATATATATATATATTAGAAAAATTAAATAAAGCCAGACTATCATGATCATCATATGGTTGATAAATATAGCCTTGGACATGCACTCCTCTGGTTTCTTTAAGCTGATGGTGAAGGCAGCACAGTGTTTTAATACTGCTCGTTTACTGGAAAGCATAAATCTGTGACACTGCTGCAACCACTTGGACGATGAATGATGACTGTAATAAATAATGTAGCCGGCCCAGAGTGCCTTATCACAGAAACGGTCTCATCATAGCGGTGCTGCTCATCTGGGACTTTTATGTCACATACTAAACAGAAATCCATCACTGTGTGCTGTGGTGGATCAGCCACCAAACCGGACCGGGAGAGACGACAGAGGACAGTCAAGACCACAGAGACAATCCAGTGCCAACCTTCCCCCCATTCAGAAGCGCACACCCTGAACACACTCTGGTACAACCTCTCCCGTAGGAGCTACGGAGCACTGAACACACCCTGAAGACACCCTGTTACTAATGAGGCAGGAGGTACACACATCAACTATAATTAATTAGACTGCTGTCATTTTCACCTAACGCTATTTCTATTTGATGAATGTAAATATTTAATAATTAAATTGTAATTTTATGATCAAATGTCTATATAATTTCACACTAAAATTCCAATGAGCAATAGGACACATGACTGACAATGTGAGTGCAGTAACCTCCAACACATTCACAGCACATGGTTTCCATCGACGCCGCCGTGTGTACGTAGAGGAATGAAGACAATTTGCTTCACTCAGTTTTAATGGTCTTGCACCTCTTAACCCTTTCACACATGAATGCTTCTCATGACGGCAACCCAGAAGCTCATTTGACTGCTGCATGAAAGAGAGAATACGCTAAGCTCTTGGAAAGCAAAATGCACACATGCAAGATCCTGTGAGTATATGCATGCAGAGGAATGTGTGCTCTAGCACACCTACAGTATAATAATGCAAATGTGTCGTTGTCCACATGAAATGTGCAATTAATCGTGGAGCTTTAGAGCTGACAAATATAAAAAACACGCTTATAATCCAAGAGTTCATGCAATATTTGGTAACCTTCATCCAAAACGCTGCTGAATTTGATCATCCTCATTAAAAAAGGGAGTAAAAAGACTCAAATAAGAATTTAAAGGAATGCTTTGACACTTTGGGAAATGCGCCGGCTTATTTCTTGGTCTCAGCTGAATGTCTATGACTCCAGGAAACAGTCGGGCACATCTAAAATATCCAACTCAAGTTTTTAAACTTGTTCAAATATATATATATATAACATCCTAATTAGTGAGGTGCTCGTCGTGGATTTCGTTAACTTTGGAGAAAGCTAGGCTGACTGTTTCCCAATGTTACCAATCTTTATGCTAAGCTAAAATCATATATATCATGCAGATATGAGAGTAAGTGATAAATAAGCATATTATCCAAAATATTAAATTGATTCCTCTAATATAAAAAGAGCACAAATTAATTTAAACCGCTCACAAATCATTTGGTATATTGACACAAGCTTGTGCACGCTGTGAAAACAAATCCCCCCCATGGACAATAAAGACTAAATATCTATATCTGGCCTACTATGTGACACAACACTATACTAACTCAAAGTATCTCTGTGTCTTATACTCTGAAATCAACATTGAAGCAAGATAAATTAAGGACTCTTTTTTCTATTTTAGAGGATGTTTCTCTTTAATTAGGAGAGGTTTTTGTAATTATTACTAGATGAATTAAAATCAGCATCCATTCAATAAAATGAACTATCATGTGAATAACCAGTTCATGAGGTGGTGTGTGACCTGGGAAGTTGGGTTTGGACTGATTTAAAAGATCTCCCATCTCCTTTCATTGACTGTGAAAAGTAAATCTGCTTTTCAATTTCAGCATCACCGAAGCGTTGCCATGAAATATGCAACTTAATCACAGCTGAAATGCCAGCTGACTGTAATTGTTTTCGAGGCTGAGGCAAACAAAAGGCGCTTTCCACATGCGTAGTGATTTGTTAATAATAAATAGCAAATTACCATCTTTGCTCCTCATCAAATGGTCGGTGACAGCAGATGAGCGGCTGGTGTTGGAAGAAAATGGAATCTGTCACAGACAATCAAAAGAGAGGGAATATGTCAAGATTTCACTGGATACAGAAGAAGAGAAAAACAGACAGAAACGGGTTGAAAGTGTGGGGGCAAAAAAAAGAATATCTTTGTTTTTATTAACCCAGAGTCATTCGGAGGAAAGAGGCTGGAGGTCACCCAATCGGCTCTGGGTGTCCTCTCAACGCTCAAGATTTCACACACATGGGCAGTCTGCGAGTAAAGGCTGTGACATTATTCCTGCTGGCAACTGCTCTCCGTCTTAGCATGAGTGTTGGGACATCAACAAGGTGTGATTTATTCACAGAGCTCTGTCCCGTCTCTGCACAACATTTCCTCCGTGTTGAGGCAGGTTTTGGGTCTGAGGCTCAACAGAACCCTGACTCTGGTTTCGCACATCCACGAATGTGCACTTAGTCATTAGCGTGTAAAGTAAATAATACATTTTAATTACAAATCCTGATGCAAGCACATGCATACGTAATTTCTCAGGTTGGCTTCAAGGTTACAATTGGTGGATGGGAAAAGTGGAGTCAAATGTTAAATTGAACAAACAGACCGTCAGTAATGTCTGGATGTCAGTAGGAGCATCTGTCTCATCTCTTTATACTCTCTTGATTTAGTTTTGGGGGTTTGGATTAATGGCCCAATCACAAAGTTGTATAAATCCATACCTGTGTGTATTAGTGTTACTTCTGGCTGGTCTTTGAAACAAATCTGAAGTGACACCTCTGGAAAGATATCTTATACAAGATACATTGTGTACTAAACACTGAATCCATTGTCTGTCTGCTGTATTCAAATACAGGGACTTTTTCCTGATCCGACGTGAGGTCCTGGGACAGGGATGTCGTATGTGTACAGATTGTAAAGCCCTCTGAGGCAAATTTGTGATGTTGGGCTATACAAAATAAACTGAATTGAATTGAGTTGAAAATACGAGGCCCTATATTTAAGATTATTTGAGAAGTATATTTACAAGGCCCCGCTAATCATCACACATGTAGTGTGTGGAAATAGAGCCATACACCACCTGACATTTTCAAAACAACATATTTTGAAAATGATCTCTATCAAGGACAATGATTAAAATGTTGCTTCGGGAAACACACCTGCAAAAGGAAAAATTAATAATGTTGCTTGCTTTCTGTACAGCCCGTCACTCTGGTCTCACATGCCCTTTTCAACAGCAGACGTGAACGCTACCAAATTAATCTAGATAATTGGCATTGTAGATTGGGAACAAGTCACCATTCATCTTTATTTAAACTGTCCCATTAAGTAAATCAGAACTGTTTATCACAAAACAAATACACAATGTTATGCCAGGGCCAAGCACTTTACACAGAGAAGAGCTGCTGACGATGTCATGAACTCCCACATCTTCCTCTTTTGGCTTTACTCTTCATCTAAACCCATTTGTTGGCGAGCAAAAAGTTACAATCAACTTTCATGAACTGAAAACACACTGTGAAAGGGTTAATATTGTCAGACAAAAACACAGACAACTCCCAGACCGCTGTATCACAAAGGTGCCATGCTCTAAAGCATACCCTGCTTTATCATCTATTTTACTCTAAATGGGACCATACTTTACAAAATGAACATCATGCTGTACTGAAGAAGTCTAGAAACTATTGATTGAGACCATAAACTCATGCTTACAATGTTTACTATGGTAATAAATCAAGACTGAATCATAGACCTCTATGCAATCGGACTTCTTTTTGCAACCAGAGGAGTCGCCCCCTGCTGGCCAATAGAAATAACGCAAGTTAAAGGCTCTACTGCATTGACATCAGAACCGGAGTGCAGGTAGTGACAGTGTGGGCTTCACAGTAGATATGACCATAACCAGCTGTTATTTTTGATAGAAACGTATTAATGTAGCAATTTTAATGTGAGAATGAAGGCATTATGGTAAGACAGTGAAGAGGTCTATAATGTGCCGAATGTGTTACATTTGACTGCATGTGTAAATATCTGTGAAGGATGATTAATAAACCTGGTTCTGATGTTGTCAGGGACTGATAATAAAACTGGTTCTTGTGAGAGTCTGGTATTTGTTTATGAGTCCAGATGGTCAGAATTCAAATCCAAAAACTGCACTCTTTCTTTAAAAGCACTTTACCATACAGAGGATCATGGAATGGTCAGATAACATCCGTCATTGCAAACCCACGACAGATGATACACTTTTCTCTCAGAACAGACCATCTGTAACCTGACCTCAATATAATACGGTAAATTGTGAATCATCCAAAACAGGCTGGATGTTTGCAGATGTCTCGTGCAAATGGTCAGTGATATGCAGCCCACGAGCATCTGAGAATAGATGAGGGAAACTCAATCACTGTAGAAATAATACATTTCAAAGATGTATGAACTGTGAGTGAGGCCAGGCCCTTGATATTCAAACAACCGTGGGGTGAGATCTAGTTTGAAATGAGGACAGTGCTGGTGGGTGACCCTGGAAAGAAAACCAAACCCAGTCTTTACCTGTGTGGCAGTGTGACACACGGCCTCTGTGTCATCCTCTCTCCGTCCCTACTGAGTAAACATCATTCAGCACTGGCTGGCAACTACACACAGTGTTCTAAAAATAACTATTGATTCACACATCTGACGTCTATGACAGGGCTGCCTCAAATCATGTGTGTTCATGACTAAATGGATATGCTGTAACTGTGGGGGGGGGGGGGGGGGGGGCTCAAGCCTTTCTCATATATCCATCATTTTTTGTGTTTACGGTATTTCTTTTAGTGACCATCTCATCACCATAATCAGCAAACAATAAGAATAATCTTTACTGAATCAACAACAGTAATTATAAAAACAAACAAACATATGAATCATTTTTTAGGTTCATTACTTTACATTGCAACAGACACCAAATATGTAGCCACATATTCATCCTGCACACCAACACAACCATAAGCTCACGACGACCATTTTTAACCTAAAAGAAACACAATTCCAACACCGAGCAACCGAGACACACACAAAAGTGATCTGACGGTGGGAGCGATTTTGCCACTTTTTTTAACTTCATGCTAATTGAGCCTCTAATTGAGACTCTAATTGAGAACGCTTCCAACAGTCCAAGACTGAACCAGAAAAAATAAACTTCACCTTTTACAGCTATAACCATAAATGATGTCTTACCGTTGCTGTTTTGTGATCATATAGGGTATGTCAACGCTGCTAATGGCTACGCCGATGTTTTCAGGGTCTGATCCAACCGTCTGCATTCACTTGCACGGCGCGGAGGTCCATTTGCACTCCTCCAGCATCGACCAGCGTCTCCTCTGCTGCCTTACCTGTGAAGACACGGTCTGTGTCTCCTTGTGGTACTGTACTCTTCCTTCAGGCATTGGCCTTCAATATAGACATGATCTGTCCTCATAGAGCAATAGGTTATGGTTTTTCTCTAAATGGGAACATGTATAGGGGTCTGATTGATTGCTTTTTTCTAAATAAAAACTGTAAAAAATAGTTTCAGTTTCCTGGGAAAATTTCAATTGGCACAGAAACCCAATAATGCACCCAAATTTACCAATTAGAAGATTCCGCCCTAACATGCCTCTACTGAAGCCTCGGCCACTTTGCTTGGCTCCACTCTATTAGCGTCAGACAGGGAGAGTTCAGATCTTCTCACATGGTCTACAGAAGGTTTTGGGCTGCAACTCTATTAATCCAAAAGGGATACTAACAATTACAGCTTATATTTATGCCGTGTTACACCATACACCTATCCTTGGGACTAAACCGCACATAACAGCATAAAATGGACTGACGCACGTGCATGTGTCAAAACATGTATTTTATTAATTTATCTTAAAAAATTAAAATAAAGTGCTTTTTATGTACAATATAATAAAAACAACAGTCACAATCTCAATGATACAAAAAAATACAGTTCACAATGTTATTTGTACACAACAAATACAAAAAAAAAGAAGGAAATCATGCAGGCAAGACCACATTTGTCTAATAGTTATTCAGTCCACTAAGCTTTATGGTGTTCAGTATGCTGAGGCAATGCTGTTGGTGCGTCTCATGGCTGAGCCGATATGGAGGATTTGGAGCTGGCTTGCATTTTACTGCAGCACTACATTGTGCAGCACAAAGGATTAATTACCTCGATGGTGTCATTTCTTTGTAGTTTGACCGTTTGACTAAAATCCTAGAAAGATGTTGCGATGGATACCTACTTTAGCCATTTTTAAGAAAATAGACAGCGGTAGATGTTCTACAAAATATGTAATAGTTGGCTACATTCATGTCCAGTCCAGTCCAGTATGTTGGATTACTGAGGAGCCACTCAAAATGAAGCATCAATCACCATGGCATTATTTGCTTTTAAATGAAAAGCTAGTGTATATGTGTGTATATATATATATATATATATATATATATATTCATAGCATTTACCTTTTTTGGCATTATTAACTGTGAAGGTCAAATGGTACTGAAACGTCTAAATTTACTACAAATATATCATTCTTAAATATGGACCTCTTCAGAAACAGGTTTCCCATGTGCACAGTATCGCTTCTGACGGAAGCAAAAACTGCAGAATGATACAGGATTTTGATCAGCTCCCAGTCTCACTGTACTGGTGGCTTGGGTGTATCTGTAAATCTACTGTTTGACCCGTGTTGTGGAGAGAAGTGTGCCCATGCAGGGCTACAATCACGCCTGCTACCACATCACTGTTGGGTAGTGTACGATGTGGCATGCGGCTAAAGGCAGAACAACTTGACACCTAAAGGCATTTTGAAAATACGTCGTGAGGTTATCCACCAAGCATCTGAAGCAGGGTCTCCTCCAGAGACATGTTATGGTCTAGAAAACAACAATGGTGGCAAACAATGCTATTGCACCAAGGCTTTTAGAGTCTTATTTATTCGGGTCATCTTATACTCTTGTTTATTTGGTTAGTCTCAGCAGACAAGATTAAAGCAATGGGTAGGCCTTTTGGGGAAATACACTTATTTGTGTCTAGCAACAGGAGAAGTCTTCCAGAGAATCTTGCCAGCTGCTGCAGGTACCTTCAAATTAAGCGAGCAGTCATAAGTGGCACCGCTTTTCTCATTTAACTCTTCGCTGGAACATGAATAAGCATATTTCCTCCAAGATCAAACCACCCCTGTAATTCAGCTTGGCATGAAAATAAAAACAAGATGCCCCTCCTGCTTGGACATGCTTGATAAAAACCAGCCAACATGATGAGACATGTGCCGTGCTCTGTGCACAATTTGAAATGTATGCTGGAGTCGGCAGTAAAGCACTATGAAAACTAAATATCAGCAGTGTTCACTCTCTAGTTTCAAGACTATCTCTACAACACATCTTGCACAAGGTCCCTTGAAAAAACACACAATATTAAGCACAGATACTGTATATATATACACACACACACGCACACGCACACGCACTCACACAACAAAAAATAAAGAAAACAAGGAAACACTGATCACTGTTGCGCAGTATGCGGTGCACGGTGTCAACTTGTAGCGGTTACATAGCATTACATCCTCTGCTTAGTGTTGGAAAGAGCTACGCATTTATTCTGTAGGACACTGGAATATACTGTATACTGTAGGCGTACTTGATCAATACAGTGAGTTGGTGATGTATTCCAAGACACGTGGTGCCATATTGTCCCTATGGCTGTGTAAATGTCTCACTCCGAGTTACACGACACCATCGGCTTCCTACTTCTTTGGGAATTTCTGCTTGCTAAGTCTCAAAAGTTGAAGCAATGTGGGTGCAAGTGTGTGTTCATAATGGCTACACTGGTCCCTGCAAGAGCAGATTTCAAAAAAAAAAAAAGAAGTATTTCCCTCAGCAACCACACCTTCCGTTTCTCAGTAGTTGCATTTCTTTAAGAGTACGAGCGGATTTTTACCGACGTGCTCAAAACCCTGATTACTTGTGCTTTCACGTTAACGTCGCAATGACATCTGAGTGAGTGTGGGCATCAATGCATGTAAGAGACGTCGCCTGGTGGGGGAGGGTTATGTCGAGCTGATACAGCACTCTGTGCAACTGCATCACTACGTCGTGCAGTCTTAATAAGACGATATGACATACCATCTCTCCACTGCAGTGGCAGTTGTTATTGGTTGTTCTGGGACTTTTTAGCACTCAAATTAACCAAATAGTTTGTGTTTTTAGCGCTTAATAGTTTCAAACCTGGTTGTACCGGTTTCTTTCAGTGTATACTAAGAAGGTATTAGACTCCTTTAAGAGTGGCTGAAGGAGAACTGGAATATTTTCTCACCACAAGATACGTTTTCACATAAAGTAACCTCCATGCCATATCCTTTGAAAGTCAATTACTTTTGGCCCAACACAAACAGTCTTTGTTATGAGCTAACAGTCTGAATAGAAATGTCCAACCTTGCGCTTCACATTTGTTTATTATTTGTGCCATTTTACCTTCGTGAAACCCACCTCGGGGCCCGTGTGCTCTTGGACAGTGATCAATGCTATTGCAACGCATGGGAGTGGTCACAACAGAATGGCACTATTGCATTTAGATCGAACAAATCGAGTCGTTTTTGTCTTTTGGCACAGTGCACAGGAGGATTTCGGGGCTGTCCTGATGATGGGAGGAGTGGACGTCACCTTTTTTTCTTTCTTTCTTTCTTCTTGTCTCTCAGTGCTTGTAATGTCCACCTTGACTGACATAATCTGAGGTCATCTTTCCATATTCGCCTCAAAAACAGGGTCAACGGTGTTATCATGGTACCTGCAGGTCAATACTGACGTACAGGGCTGTCTCAGACGAGCAGAGATGTGGAGCGACGGCTTCCCGAAATTGTCCGTGGTGCAGTGACGTGTGAATGACACCTTTGAACAGCAATATACATTCAGGAGGTAAATGTCAGTATTTAGGCCCTGGACATATGATCACATTTTTTGATCATCTTTCTTTCAATCCTTTTCATTCTTGTTCCTCTGTCTCATCTTTCATCAGCTTGATCCTCATGCAGTCATGACATTTATTCAGCAAAAGGGAACAAATGTGATTCTGACTTGCCTCCATAATGTGTGGGTCATAATGACTATGAAATGCATGTATTATATTCTCCTAAACCTGAACTCTAGGTCACCATGTAGCTGTAGCCTGGTTCTGGTGTGTATACAAAACTGAAGCGTTGCCTCTGTAGCATCCATCTTCTGCAGAGCATCTAAAAAGGTTACACAGGCTCTAACAGGGCTGGGAAACTTATCAATATTTATAATGTATTGTTTATATGATATCATGTGATAGGCATTAACTAGTCATTTTAATATTGGATCTTGCATACCTAAATAGATACTGTGATGAATATAGATATAGGAAGAAGTCTTCTCTTTAAGCTTTTTTTTTCTTCCTCATATTGCCCAGCCCTATGCTCACACACACACACACACACACACACACACACACACACACACACACACACACACACACACACGCACACACACACACACACACACACACTAGTGGCCATGAGGATGACTCAAACAAAGACTGCAATAACTATTCTGAGCAGCTGCCATGGTTGTTGGTCCTGGTTAAAACCAAAGTGGAATGCTGCTTCCTCTTCCCGCCCGATGCAGCAAACCAGAACAACCTCTGGCTATGGAGTGGAAATGATTAAGCGATGTAAATAACCTCTGCACTGATCACAGAACAAAAGATGACGAAAATAAAAGATGTGCTGTGACGTAGAGGGATGTCAGGGTCTCCTCTCCTTTGCTCGGTGGCCTGCATCCTTCATGGAGATACAGGGTGGCCTCTTTTTCGAGAATACTGTGCTCTCAGACAATGGAGTCTTTGATCTCCGAGCCGAGCCTCACTCTGGGCCGAGGGCAGGTCGGGGAGTATTCCACGTGGCTCTCCTTCACGTTAAGCAGCCGCCTGTCGGAGGACTCGGAGAAGCTCTTGCTGTTGTCCGGCGAGGACTCGTGGGTGGGCGTGCTGCAGATGTAGTTGTCATTTAACGTTTGGTAGCCCTTGTGATCAGAAGTGGAGATGGGGATGGTGTTACCGTTGAGGGGCAGGCTCTCAGCAGGCTTTCCCACAATCCTTGGCTTCTTCTGCTGCATGTTGGGGCACTCGCCCTGCTTCAGCATGGACTTCATGTGATCTCGGTTCCTGTAGATGACGAACAAGGAGAATACCACCAGGGAGAACGCCAGCAGGGCGCACACCACAATCAGTTCGTTCCAGTACGTCTTTGTGTGGAGCTGCTCAGAACGAGACTCGCCCGGCAGGATGATGGTCTCCTCGGGCTCAATGTGTGGTGTGCGCGAGTGACCAATCAGGGTGGTGCTTTCCTGGCGGGGCTCCGCCCTCACACAGTAGTTGGCTAACAGCTGTCGGAAACCCTCCTCTTCTGACCAGCACTCGTAGGTCTCCATCCTGTCGGCTTGCGCCACCACGACCAGGTTTCCCTCGGGTGTTGCGTAGAGGAACTGGCTGGCGTCGTCACTGTAACGCCACCTTCTCTGGGCCAAGTTGGAGCGCAGTTTACAAGGCAGGACTCTGAACGTGTTGGCTGGGATTATAATGAGCTTGCATTGGGAGCCACCTACATATAAAAACAACAAAAAAACTATGTTGCTCCAAAGTGCAAACAAATTCAGTTCAAGAAATATTGTACTAGCCTAATTGCATATGGAATAAAACTGTTTTTACTCTCACATCGGTCTGTGAAATATGAACTAGAGCTACGAAACTGTAAGCTTAGCTTAGCAAAAAGAATGGAAATGGAGGGAAGCAGCTAGCCTTGCTTTGTCTTGAGGTAACAACGTCCACCTACCGATACCCAAGCACACTAATACGCTACTTGTTTACGACGACGACGACGATATGACAAAGCAAGGCTAGTCGTTTCCTGTCTTTATGCTAAGCTAACCGTTTCCTGGCTGGAGCTTCATATTTAATGGGTTGTCCATAGGCCTATAAGATTTACATTACATTTTCTATTCTGTATCTCATGCCAAAAAAGCAAGTGATTTAAAAGAGTTGGAGGAGGAGCCATTTATAAGTGGGCAGTAACTACATCACTGCATTAAGTACAGTTTTGAAATATACATGAATTCTTACATACAGAAGCACTCGCTTTGACCTGTCATTATATACATCTGCAACAACATGTGATCGATTCTTCTCTGACTGCTTGATGCTGTCGTGCTGCCGGTGAGGCGACAGATCACGTGACAAAGAGAACACACTCACGAGAAGCTGCAGGTCTGGCAGATCTGGTGCTGGGAAACGTCCTGTTACAAATCGCTGACGTATCGGCCTCCTCCACATCCTGCTGCCAGTGACTGAGACAAAGCATACCAAACACAACAACAGGGTGAGGGATAGCGACTGTAATGAGAGGAACCTTGGATGGGTGCACTCATTTGACTCTCCCGAGGTCTGTCATTGTAACAGCTGTGAGGAGAGCTTCGTCACTATGACTAAAGAGGACAATCTTCTTTTAAAAGCTTCTGTTCAAGCACGTAATGAGGAGCTTTGCATGCTTTTACACACGTTTGTTTTGGGTGCATGTTTACATCCAACTAGGGCTGCAATGGTATGAGATTTTCACCGTACGATAACAGTCACAATTTTAATAGTGGAGGTATACCCAAGGACAGTAAAAAAAAACATACATCCAACAAAATACATTTATACAAGTCTATTAAGGAATGTCAAAAAACATGTCTATTGAAGAAGAAAAAAAAAGATCTATCAAGTGACTAAACAAATACAGCCTGTGAGCTCAGGCAGATGAACAAATTAAAAGTGAATGTTTAGGAATGGGTTAGAGATTTGCGGCGGTGTGATTTCTCACCTGTCAGGTGGAGCCATCCTGACGTCCCGACACAGACGTCCGGTCCAGGCGCAGTACGGGTCTCTGGACAACACGCACTCTCCACAGCTCAGGTAGTTGGAGCAGTTGGCCACAGGAACCTCCACCAGCCCAGAGTTGGACGACACAAACAACAGACCCTGCAGAAGAGAAGAAAAGAAATGCGTGAGAGTCTGCGTGATACAAATTTCGCATCAAAAAGGTCAAAGTGCCAAACAGAACTTCTGCTTTTGGTTACTTATTTCTGATTCAGAAAGGGAAACCATGCTAACACAATTACCTCAGACTAACAGCGGAATAAAACCGAAACAAAGCTTTAACTCTGGCCAGCTGTTCTTTTGCTTGATGCCAGCCAGGGAATTGGATTGTAGTCAAAAACACATGGCAACAACATAAAGTGGTTGCTCCACAACACGGTCTCCATTTGTATTCATTCTTTTGCATCACTTCTCAAACAGTATGTATTATTGTGTAGAAGACATTTTATCCAGAAATGTATGCTAAATGCTATGAATGTGACGTTGATACTGACGTACCGCTCACCCTCGTGTTCCCAAAAGGGCAGTCTATATTGAGGCCATCTACCACTATATTAGATAGGCATCATGTGGATTATGTCTGTCTTTCATATCTCTATTTGGAGCCAAGAATATACACACAAAAATGATCTTGGATTTTTTTAGAATTACATAATCTTAGAGTGCAGTTTGCCTGCTTTGGCCCGGGAGAGGCCGTTATGTAATAAAGAGGGACAGGTAATGAAATTCAGCTCTGGGGAAAATGCCAGAGAGGATCAGAAATACTCTTCCAGACGGTGCCATAACCTAAAGGAAAACTCGACAGAACGGCCACGCTGGAAAGAACATTTCCGCAGCCACCTTGTTCTCCGGTAAATCTAGCTGCTCCACATTATTGGTATAACTTGAAAATGCGTGTGAAAACAGTAAACATGACATCACATATAAACTGACACAAAACCGTATGACAATAATGGTTCTGGGTGTGTCCTGAAATGAAAGAGTTGTGATTTACCCTCTGAGGATCAAGCTCGATGTGTTGCACTGGCTGAGGCTCAGGAAACAGAATCATCTCCTCTATGATGTGCATCTTATCGTTGACATTGATGGCTTTATGGAGCTTTCCATCGTCTGGAAGACACAGAAGACGAGTGGAAGTCACAGTTTGTGGGGGATAAAAGCAACATCTAGTGTTTTAAAATGACAAATGATATTACAAAAGCATACTTTTACTTTTTTCAAAGATTTATGGGAAGACCCACACAATAATAAATCACTTGCTATTGCTGTGTAATGAACTGTACCTGTCCCGATGAAGAGCACGTCGTAGGCCCTCTCCATGCCTTGGATCTTGTGCACGGTGATCTGTGTGTAGCGCACGCTGCGTTTCAACAGCAGGGGAGCGCTGCGGATTACGCTGTCCATCAGGAAGTGGTCCTTGACAAAGTTGAGCACTTTATCAGGCATGTGCAAGGACGACTGGATACCCATTTGCCTGGCGTGGTTGGTCACACACTGTGGGGAATAAATTAGAAATGAAAAATTAATCTCTGCTTATTTAAGTAGACGTGGAAATACAAGAGACAGGATATTGCATTGACCTGTATATACCCTTTATTTACTTATGAATTAAGTTTGGGGTGAGGTATCATTGGAAACTATGGTTATGTACAATCGCAGACCTGGCTGATATGGATGTTTTTATAGTAATCTAGCAGTTATCAGTACTAGTTTTCAGCTTTTAAGCAGTTGTCTAGGGACTTGTGAAGAGTTAAGCGGAACATCATCAAGACATTACTTTTGGAAAATAAAAGGAGAACATCTGCTTTACATCAAGCTCACTAGTTGAACAGCACGGGGGAAATGTTTTGGTGGAGACTAATTTACAATATTTGTCCGTATGAAGACAAAACTGCTATTTGTGATGGGTACAATTTTTTTTAACCCATTTCGAGTAGAGAAATACTTGTTGAATGAACAGATGCACAGAGTGACGCAAAATAAGTTGAATTGTATAGTTTCCGGAGCCACTCACCGCTCCCGGCCGTGGTTCTGGCACAGGGTGGTTGTATGTGTACCACTGCTGAGTCTCCCGGTTGACCTCTCGGTAGCGCCCGCTGAAGGCTCTCTCCACCTGTGCCATGGTGAAAGCGCACACGGCCGAGCTGCCCGACGCTCCTTTGTACCTGTGAACACAGACGCAACTCAAGATCCCCGTGGCTGATGGCATGTTACCATTATTTTACCCAATACGTCCTTTTTGCAGCTGTCATTTTATTCAGGAAACTGGAGCAGCAACTCCTCAGTGAAGAACAGTTGTTGAGTGGGCGCCTGAATGATCTACATATTAAAACCTTTATTTTGATGAAACATTAATTAGACATTGGGGTTGCATGAACTTGTGTTAGTGTTTAAGCTCACTACAGCTGCTCTAAATTCAAGAGGAGCCAAGTAAGAAAAAGGCAACTTGCCACATTTGAGTGCAGATATTATACAAAAACTGTCTCAAGATGGTGTGTGTGAGCTGTGTTGATTAAAGGGGTCTGTGTATTTGTGCATAAACATGCACACTCAAACTGAAACAGCGCCATGAGTCAGATTCATCCGAGTGCCTCGATGGCACCGTGAAAGCGCTTCTTACCACTGGGAGGTGAAGACGCCGTAGAAGACGGTGCTCTCCCAGCTGTCCCCCATGGGCTTCAGGACAAACATGTCCTGGATGATGTTGAAGGGGAAGCCGTCATCGGGGAGGGAACACAGGAGCTGGGCCTTTAGGAAGGTCGTCCACTTTTTCTGCAGCACCCGTTCGCCGCCTTTATCCCCCTGCAAACAAAGTATGTTCCATTATGTTTCAGAAGGCTTTATGTCGAATGAAACGTTCATTTATTAACACCCTGTTGACAGTTATCCTGAGAAGAAGAACAGAACATGTAATTTACAGGGTGAAGGAAGTACACAACACCCACCGTAGGAAGATCCCCCCCCCAGACATGTTTATTTATATTTATAAATACTACCAATAATAAAACACACTACAAAAAACATCAGTCTCAATTCTTATGCAAATAGTTTTAATTTCCAAATTTGAATTGCTGAACACAAGATGTCTCCTACTTCCTCTCAGTGTACAGTAGAGGCTTCAAGTTGCATATATCATGATGCACACTGAAGCTCTAACATCCAAGATGAGTAACAATAAGCAAAATATTATTTTTTAGTGGAAGCCGTTACATATGCTGCAATATATTAGCGCTCTAGAAAGGTCAGAGAAGACCTGCGGCTGCAATCCTTCCTTTCTGCTTTAGAGGGTGCTGTTGAGGTGACGGAATCTGAAAGTAGTTACTGTGACAGCTATGATCCTTTTTCTTTAGGGAAATTAACTGGACAAATAATCACAACCAACCAAGATTTTATTGTTCTGATGCAAATCCAAGTATTTCAATCCTTTCCTTTGGTGCAGCATATGTGTGGTGCCTTAAAACCAAAACTACAAAAAGGACATTTTGACAATAAAATGTGGGCAACAAAAAAAGTCCACATAGAAGATGCCTCAGCACAAAATACATGTTGCTCTGTGAAGGAGAGGAGATGGTGAAATGGAAAATAAACAATGGCTAATTATTAATTCCAGCTTTGAAACCAGCTTTGGTGGTTCACTTCTCCTCCGAGAGAAAAAAGAGGAACTCAGACCTTTTAAGGCCGTCACTCAATATTCACGTAAACAGTCATCAGACAACTTTGCGAGGGCTAGCAATTATCTAAGAGATTGTAAACACACACCGACAGAAACTCCTCCCAAATACAGCAAGCAAGCTGGAAAACGCAGGAGGAGCAGGAGGAGGAGGAGGAAGAACACAACCAAAACAAGTTGTCGCGCCCAATCTCAAGACAGTTTTCCGGCCTCAGACACAAACTATCTCATCAGCACGGCCTCTGGAAACCCAGAACAACTCCTACATAACAGCCTAAGGAGTGAATCACCCTTGAGGAGATAATAACATGCAAAACTCTCTTCTCCCACTTCCTCCTCTGTGCACTCGAACACACAAACAATCATGTTGCTCAACGACAGCGAGGTGAAACCTCGCGGGACAGACGCGCGCGGCCTGGGAGCCAATTACTCGGCTGTGGTAGTAGCCCGTCGACATAATGAGGAGACCACATTCCTGCTCTCTCAGCTGTTCACCGCTGTTGTTGCTGTGCTCCGCTTGTACTCTCAATAGCATCGACCCCCCCCTACCCCCCCTGATAGCTGTCCTCCAAAAACATACTTGCTCTTTTGTGCTGTATTACATCGCTCTCTCTCCCTCTCATTTTTATCTGAACTTCACGTTTCAGATTCCTCCTGTTTGTCAACCTGAAGTAGAGGAACGAGAAGTAAAGAAAACGGTGCCACACGAGGTTCAGAATCTGCCTGCTTTCCACAGTCCCTCAGTGTGCACACCTGAATAAACACAAGAAAGAGGGAGTGGAAGAAAGGAGGGGGACAGATAGGAGAGAGGGGGAGAAAAAAAAACCTTCGGAAGCAGAATTACTTGGCAAGCCAAAGTAAAACAGTAGTTAGACCTGCATGAAAAAACTGGAAAGGGCTTTGATTTATCTCATCTTACGAGAAACTCGTCCACCTTTAAAAAAGGTAGCGAAATGTGTAGCACAAGACGAACCAACACGTCGGAAATGTTTCAGATTATCAAAATTAAAGCACATTCAAACCACATTTGGCCTTGGCCTGGCACACAGAGAGAAAAGGGAGGACATGTTTTTCTGTCAGTCTGCAAGAGTGTGTTATAGATACTAAAGCACCAGCAGGGAGATGCCTTCATACCTCGCTGTTACCTCAACTCTAATCTTAGTTCAGCACTTTCTGCTCTCTGGAGGAGGACACAGGGCGCGTGTTCAGGTAACTAAAACACATTCTGAGAAAAATAAAAGGTAAATATGGTAGTAGTTGAGGGGCTGGTTTGTCATGGATAATTTCCAATTTTGAAGAAGAGAGATATGAGGAAAAGACACAGAGATGGACAAGTGCATGCCGGTGAAAACAACAGGAAGTTAGTTATTGTAGTTTGGCCCGCTCACCAACATGATCAGCGGCGGCACACCGCTCATGGTGGCAATTATGGTAATTTAAAACCCTCAGAGCTTGATTGCAGCAATTTGTGTCTCCTTCTCTGAGTCATAACTCAGTCAAATCTAAATGCACAGATATGATATGCATATTTGTAGATTCAGTGCGAGTTGCACATTCAGATGTCATTATATCCGATTTCAATCACACATAAACATTCTTAATTATAAAAGTAATCCAGTGATAGTCTTTTGTCCATCCATATGAGCATATTGGAAACAGAAACAGCTGATAGCTAATTTGGCATACTTTATATACAAATGTGCAAAGATGTAAATAAATCCAGGCTTGTTACCATGAAGTTCAAGTTGTAGCCCACAGCGCAACTTACTGAATGCATGGCAACATTATACTTTCTGTTAACATACCCCAAAGCATTATGGGAACTGTAGATACGGGATGGGGAAATTGTGTCTGAGACAGACCACGCTGTCAGTATAATGCAAGTCTCATACGAATAAAGACTGACTGATTACGTTAGCCACCTAACCCCCAGGATATCTCTGATGTTTCCATGGCAACAATCATTGACGTCTGTTTTTTAAAGTAATAATTCAACCATGGAAAATTAGTCCTACTTAAGAACCTACACAGCTTTGTGCGGTCTGAGGTCAATATGTGAATGTCCTATGCATTCATCTCAATACATTGATTTGGGAAGGTTCTGAAGCATTTCTCCAGTTCATTAGGGAACAAACCACCTGCATCAAGTCTGTACTGCCACCGAAAAGCATCTGAAAAGACGTCAGTCAGGAAAAAGAGGGCTGCTGCATTCCAGAGATATAAAGGCGCTTCATAAAGTAGAGAAAGCCATTCTTCTGTCTCTATGGCACGGTTCATCTGCAGCAAGTTGCCACAGTCTGGGGGCCTTTCTGTCAACGATTTCCATATATAGAACCCAGGAGGTGCTCCGCTGGCTGCGGGAGGTGTCGCAGCATCGAGTGCCAGAGCCGAGCAGGACTAAGTCATTAAGCTGTCACTTAAGATTACATGCTGTCCCCACGATTACTCACATTACTGCCTCCATGAACAAGAGACATCAGTCAGGGAGGGGTGCCGAGCGCATGTATATCAGGCAGCCGTTTAATTGATCTGATTCCAGGTGAAAAGGGGTAAAATCTGCCTTTGATTATTCAAGGTGATCGACCAAACTAAACTCTCGAAGAAGAGGGAGGAGGAGGAGGAGGAGGAGGAGGAATGACGTCAGCAGTTTAAATGATGCAAGTAAATTCTGCAGTTGCTCCAGTTTGTGTGCTTTGCCTGCAACAAATACCGGCCATATAGTAGAGTGGACAAAGCATTTCATATTGCTGCGAAGCACCCTTGAATACTAATAATGCCTGCAAAGCTCAAGACGCTGGTGGAGAAAGGCAAATAGCTGGAGGGATGGACGGGTGAGGCTGACATTGTGAGGGAGATGGAGGGAGAGGAGGAGATGACATTGCAGAGAAAAAGGGAGGGGAGGGGGGCGTGGTGAGTAGGAGCAGATGATTCAAGCAAGGGGAAACCAAATCTGTTGAAAACATGTTTGCACAGTCAAATAGAAAAAGCTTAACCGCGCCAGTGACATATTTCCATTGCATCGACACAAGCGTGACATACGGTTAAATGTGACCAAACGTGCTTTGACATGGGAGCGTCCCGCCTTGTTTTAGTGCAATTGTATCAGGATTAAGGAGAGGAAACTCTAGGCTACTTTTGCATGGACCTCTTATGTAATGACCTCACCCCGACCGCAGGTGTCTTACCTTACACACGCGAGCAATCCTCGACACAATGGTGTTGTCAAAGAAGTCAAATTCTTTCCCCGCCTCGCTAAAGAAGAAGTAAATCTTGTCGTCGTCTCCCACAGGGTTTCCTACTGGCTGACTTTCCTCGATGTAAGCTGACCCGACAAAGACCGGATCTGTTGAGAATTTAAAAACAAAGTGGTTAGAGAGACGCCTTGATCGTCTACGCAAGAGGGAAGAAAATGTCGCATCACTTTTTGCATCGTGGTAAATTTAAAGAGAAGACAGAGATCACACAGTAAACTTTGGCTGTTTTGAAGTGCACGTGCTGCGACTGACAGGACCGCTCGTCGGGCTCCTCGGCTGCTGCATTAGCGACCGAGCCTCGCTAATGATCGCTACTACGTAACGGAAGATGAGTAGAGAGGGGAAACAAAACTGCCTGCCGTCTGATGGAGTTTACCTTGCAGCCATTTTAAAGAGTTTTCTGTCTTCAGAGCGGTTCCCTGAACCAAACTCTTGTAAATGACGGGCTCATTCCCTTGGAAGTTGCTGACCGTACCAGTGTACAATTCACCATCTGGAAGAAAAAACAAAAACAAAAAAGGAAACAATTGCAAGATTTATTTTATTAAGAATTAGATGTTCCCATTAATTAAATATAATAGAGTACACAGAAATGGTGTACAGGGAGCTTTTCATAACAGATGAAGTCCGTTAGAGTTTAGAGTGAAATGAGAGCAACAGAGCAGACAGAGTTAAGGGATTAGACAAAAAACAATTTCCATTCATCTCCAGCTCAATTATTCACTAATTGCTTGTTGGTGTCCGGCGCAGACAAACAACATTAGCAGGCACATTGTGACTCCTTACCGAATCAAAGCAGCTTCATAAACAGCTCATCATAATAATGCCTTTGACCGCAAATGGATAGAGTGACACGAAGAGGGAAACAATGAGTGCATGACGACATACCAACAATGATGGCAGTGGATTTATACTCTGGATTAAAGGGGCAGCGGCTGCGCCCATCTTCCATCACGACCTCGCCCACTTCATCTCTCTCCAGTTTGAATGTTGACGTGTTCTGGAGACAAGACAAGAAAATGTCCCTCAGGCCCAGTCCAATTAAATTCTACTTGGGGTAAAAAGTGAGCTCAGCGACCTCAAGCTCACTCTCCACTTCAGCATTACAATATACACACCACACTACAATATACACACCACACAGCACGGTTGGTCACTTTGCACACACAGTAGCCGTCTGTCTGGGTACTGGACGTCATAGGCAACTCTACTTTTTCATTGCGAGAAAATTAAAACTTATAGCAGCTCTAAGGCTGGTTTATTACCATGAATTACTTCTAAAAACGACTCGGCTTGTTGAACAGATATAGAAGGAAAAGTGTATTTTATTCCTCAAAATTCTAAAATCACATCACCGAGCTTCACCGTTTACTATTTCTATGAACACAGCGACAGTATATTGAGTCAACCCTGCATGCAATTTGCTGTTGGCATAAATGCTCGCTAATGTGTATTAATCCCTTGCTCAAAATAGACTTTTTGCAAAAGAACTACAGCGACCAGCTGTTTCATCTCTTTTTGTAAGCCTTTATTAAAATATAATCAAAAAGAAACTCAAAATGTATATCATGAGTGAGGCAAGCTGAAAGCATTATAGGGACACACTTAAGTAGTGTTGTTTTTCGTCTTTTCATTAGATTCATTGACAATAAAAATAAGATTAGGTCTTTTAAATGTGCCTGGCACAAAGGAATTTTTCTCAAGATCGGGCTTCAGGTAGTTTTTAATATGGTTTACACCGGAAGAAAATTTTAAATTCAATATCGGACTTAATGTACATAAGATATTGTTTACTCAAGTTTATATGCCACGGAGATCTACAGTAAGTATGCAAGTTAATATTCAGTCTCTGAAAACAGCTTCTTTTGGCAATTCTCAGAAGAAATGACAGAATCTCAGGGTTGGGCTTTAAAACGGAGAGTCTGCGTCTACAAATAGCAGGCAGGGATTTTGAAACATAATGGCATCTATCAAGCTGGGAGGGTCAAATGAAAGCGTTGGTGACGTCTTCAGAAATACTTGTTTAATCCGACCAGCAGTCCAAAACCCCAAGAAAATTTACTGTCACAGAGAATATAGAAAAGCAGCAAGGTCCCATGTTTGAAAAGCTGGAAACGGCAAATGTTTTGCATTTTTGCTTGATACTTAAACAATTAATTGATTATCAGAATTTATTTTATTTTGTTAGACTGATCGCCCAATTGTTTCAGCTGTAAAGTGGAGGATCAAAAGGATCAAGCCATTAAAAAAATGTCAATCTGTTCTTTCAAAAATAGACATCCTTATATTTGAAACAGGAAATAGGGATTTGGTACTAAAAATACAGATATGTTGTTATCTAGATATGATTCATGATGATTTCTATTAGCTTCAGCTAAAATCAATGCATTTTTAAAAACAGAACAAGGACAGCAGATTTCGTTCTACATCACTTGCATTGAAATGGCTTATGGAAGCGATACCTTTGCAGCCAGTATAGAGGAGGAACAATTACACTGAGCAATAAAGCACTCAATATACATATGGCAATGTGAGTATTACATTAATATAGACACGAACAAAAATGTATGTAGGCAATTGGCAGCAATAGCAATAATGTGTTTTATTCAATCTAAGCAGACAGGAAACATCTTCCCAAGCTGCTTCATTATGAGTTATTATTCTCAGGGTTGTTTTGTTTGTTTTTGTGTATCTTCTTGGCTTTAGTGTCTTGTTACTCTGTTGTTAAACCCTCTGACACGGTTTTGAGAAGAGCTATAAAAATAAAACATTTAGAAATGTTAATATGACACACACACACACACACACTCGGAATCCCAGTTCAGGGCCTAAAGTCCTGCCAAGTGATATCCAGAGACGTCCCGTGTTTTTCTTTCACTCCGACGTCAAAGGGGAGAGTTTAATGACTCACTTTAAGAGCAGAGCTGTCGCCAAGCTTGATCTCCCCCCCCCCATCACGGAGATCAATGTCATCCTGCTGCCGGTTACCATCACTCCAGATGTACTCCACCGCTAGATAAACAGATCTCCTGCTTCCCTCTTGCTGTAAACCACACAGCTTGTGTACCCCCTGTTGACTAGTCTGGCTATAGTGCCTCAGCAGCATTTGGTTACGCTTGGATAACAGCAGATCCAATACGGACATGGTGGATAAAGGGGGCTTGATTACACACACACACACACACACACACACTCACACACACACACACACACACACACACAGTAATTACTTACTATGTAGGCGCAAATGGGACTGAACGCATAGGTGCCACACACATAGAGATGAGTGCTATTCAGCCGCAGGAGGATTTTGATGTAATTGAAGCAATCAGTCTGGATGGGGAACAAATGGAGAGAGAGTGTGAGGTCCATGAGTCCACAGAAGATATTCTTACAACTGGATGTATTTTTCTGGAGAGGTCCTTAAAATCAGTGCCTGGAATACTGGCGTTCATAATCAGAAGTAAATCTGTCAGAGCAAAAATAAAAAACACAAACACTTCAGAAACTGTGAAACTGGATAGAAAGGAGGTAGAAAAATGAAGAATACAATTTTTTTTCTCAAACGCAGTTGGGAAAACCTCCCAGCATCACACAGCAGTTGCCTGGTGGGCTTTCTGTAATACACAGAACAGAGATGTACACCGCAGTATAAAGATTACCAAGGTTTGTCGCCGAGGGAGACAACAGCTGGCATGACAACAAGGTAACAGACAGACAGAGAGCGAGAAGCGGTGCACAGAAAAGAACAATTCCCTGGCGAGTCTGCACACCTGATGAATGCATTTGTATCTGCTGGAAAGGTTTGTCAACACAGCACTCAATGCTCATTTCATCTTCTCACGACGAGAGTGAAACGATTCAGAGAAGAGATAACAAACACCCTTGGAAGGAAAATCCACGATCTCAATATTGTCATTATGCGAGTATCTTCCCGAGGCATTTTCTGAATTTGCCATTTTGAGCAGAGAAAAAGTGCCACTCACCTCCAGGTTCTTCCCTTTGAAGCTGCATTCCTCTCTTTTTCCAGCAGGAGTGCCCCACGTCAGCTGAAGATGAAAAAGGAACCCCTAATAAGTCATGCCATATTCAGGGGACCACGCTGACTCTGCTGAGGACCATTTCTCCAATATCAAAATGTATGGAAATAAACAAAATGGCCTTTGATGATGCAGAAAAGCACATTCTGAATATTTTGTATTTACAAACTGCATTATTAACTCAGAAAAAACTATTATTTAATAAGTCTACAAATGGCATTTATAACCACAACAGAAGTGAGAGTAAATTATCTACGCTGCAATGTTTCCTCTCATAATCCACCTGGCGTGTTGCCATACTCACGTTCTTCTGGAGCTTGGTCTTGCTGATGTCCGAGAGGCTGAGGGCAAACAGCGCCTCCCTGGCTCCCACGTACAGCATGTCGTCCTCCTGGCTGAGCAGCAAGGAGGTGTAATTGAAGACACCGTCCACTGAGAATCTCTTGGCCGACCTCTCCTTTGCATCTGGGGAAACGGCAGGAAAAAACACACAGATCATCATCAGATAGCAGGACAGAACAGAGAGGAACCGACTGGTACAGAACATACCCCGATAGTCCTGGAAGGACAAGAACATACACACACCCACACACACACACACACACACACACACAATGTTGTTTTGCCTTCTGCAGGGAGAAAAACAATCAAAGATTTCCATATTACAGTGTTAAGATTTAAAATGTATGTAAAGGAACGTATGAGGGTTTCAAAGACTAGAAAAAAAAGGTTTTATTCTTGTTATTTGATACAAAATACCTGTCAAACGGATTGATTGTGTGATGATGCTGAAAAAATAATTTGTATGATTAGTTTTTCATATCCAACATGCTATAAATGGTCAATTTAATCTGGTTCCTGGCATACAACTCTCAAGCGTTCTCAGGTGACAAGATCACCACTTTGTAATTATTGGTTGACAGCACTAAAAACATCTGTACAACAACAAGTAAAACAGCTGCATTATTATTATTATTATTATTATTATGCAAGGCTGTGGGTGTGACTTGTTTATTAGCCAATCGATGAAGTCGTCATCAACCAATTGGCTCTATGCACCAGATGTGAATCATTATCTATGAAAGGTTCCTGCGTAACAACAATTAGGCCACAAGTTAAACTGAAAACTAAAAAGGGATTAAAGTAAATATATCAATGGAGAATTAACAAGTTGTATGCTGGGCCAGAAGTTGAGTTGTATGTTGAATCCAAAAAAAACCAATACTTGTTCAGAGGGTAGCGCTACGTTAATAAACACACATTATTAAACCCCAAAACCACAACTGAGTACCACATGAACACGAGACAACTCCCACTCCAATGCGTTGGCCAAACACAAATATATACGATCGGAAAGGTAACAACATCTGAACTCGTGTTTTACTACTTCCAGTCCTCCAAGGAAATATGTGGGTCTCCGTCAAGGGCTCACAGAAAGCCACAACTCTTACAGGGAACAAGGGGACAGACATCCCATCCGACACACAGCACAACACATCGTGGCGAGCCTCAGTCAAATCAATCTATGACACAAGAGAGGGACGCTCTCACTGAGCGCCTTGTCGTTTCTGTACGCCTCACTCCCGTCCTCTCGGTTTATCCCTCTCGCACGGCAGCAGCCAGCAGCTACTGGAGCTCCACGAGAACGCCTGTGAGCCACGTCCACACTTTCCTGTGCTGGCCGGCTCCCTCTGCTCTGCACTGCACTGGCAGCAGTGTCAAAAAAACCAAACCTTCTTCCACTCAACGCCAATCTAAAACCCCTTCATTCCACTGCTCGCCAACCCTCTTCCAATAAATGCCGTTGGCAGTGGGCCACGAGTCAAATGAGTTACTTTTTTTCCCACGTCGCTCCCTTCCCTGAAGCCTAAAATGTAGTAGTTTTAGTAGTAATTTGAAGTAGAGATTCAACTTGAACGTTGATCCATTTAATTTAAGGCAATTCTCTTGGCATCAACAAACAAGCCAGGATCATCTACTACAGAGGCATCAGCAGCAGTTTTTATTTTTTGTACTGCATGCCACTATGAAAGCGGAGTTTTAAGAAGTTTGGATCATATTTTTGCAACAGGCAAAGGCTCTGACAACTGGTCAATTTTCAGTTTGACCTACTGTGTGGATAACTTGCTTAAACAACCTCATATAAAAGCCAGCAGAGGCTCCAGGAAGTTGTGATTATGGTTTATTCAAGACCTTCAAGTATTGTGATCCTTAGAGAAACAATAGTCAAGTCGGTGGATGTTATCACATATATATATATATATATATATATATATATATATATATATATATATATATATATATATATATATCTCTCAACACAACCAACAATCTTCTTGAGGTAACCAACCAAAGACATGAGATATATGCAATCAAATATTTGTGCTTCCATACTACTTACCCTTTGCAGTTTTCTGACCATTTTTGTTTATCTATTGCCTCCCACCCCAAACATATTAAACACACTTGATGTGCTCCCCAAGCCAAAGCACCGGGGGTCACGGACTCCATTTGCTTCTCCAAATAAGATTACCGCTTCGTATCTGGAGTCGTCATCACCACTATTTGCTGCAGTTAAAACCGTTAACAGACAGCATTTCCCTTGTGTGCAACCAGCAAGCTGCTTTCAAAATTTAGAGACTTCTGATAAGAAAAAAAAGACACCAGGTGGGGCATAATGCAAATGGGGCCAGTAAACAGCAATAAATGTTTACAACCCATGACCTAAACTTTCCAATATGCTCACAAACAAATGGTTCCTCCAACACTCAAGGCTCTTTTGGCAGATGATCCATTTCCCCTTATGGGAGTGAAAACCAGCTGCACACACCTAATCTTGTCCGAAATCAAATCTTAGGCCCTTTCCAGATCAACAGCCCTCTTTCTGTTTAAAACGTTGTGACATCTGGAGTTAATGAAGAGGAGGGCCTGGCTTTAAACTTCAGTGAGCGGATACAAAATAATAAAGACTTCCCTTTGTCATTCAGGACCGGAAAAATGTAGAGACTGTTTTTTGATTCAATGCGAATTAAGTCGGTCTTAAATGCTCATAAAGAGAGCTATACTCGGTCCCAGTGGACCCTGCCGATGGCAGACAAAGGAGTGCCATCTCTCCTCTCAACAGGGGAACATATCATAGCTCGACTGCCATGGCTCCCCTGAGTTTTGGCTATTCACTGGAACCAAAAAAACAGCCTTCCCTCAGCATATTAAAACTCTGACATAAATCACAGTGACATCCTTTTAGACAGACAATGGAATAACGAGCAAAGGAGAGCAGTCCGAGGCTACTTAGTGGCAGGGTGTATATGTGTGTGTGTGTAGGTCGGGTGACTGAGTGGGAGTAGTGGTAACCAGGAAGATTGGATTGAGATGTTGACCTATAAAGAAACATGCAGACAAGGGAAGAACATTTTATTTTCAAAGCACTCCGAGATGGAAGAGCAGAAGGTCAAGCCAGTAACAAACGTCAGTTGTGTCAAGTTGTGTGAAACTCACGGCTTTCTCCCTTTTTCATGTACAGCAGTTGGTTCTTGGGAGATCTTTTACACTTTCCGATGCAGCTGATCAGCTGTGTGCTTTGACATGCTTGCAGTAGAATGCCGGGCATCTGCAGGCCGTTTCACAGCCAGGCACCGGAGTCCATTCATCACCCGCCTGTTTAATCAGTCGGCTGTCACCAAAACCTCTGCTAATGCTCATCACGTCACACCTTCCATAAGGATGGCTGCTTTATTGCCAGTTTCAACATGCTGAATTAGTTAGTAGCACAGGTTCTTTGAAGTCAAACTGTGTATATTTGCCTCATTTATGTGTGGTTATGAATGCCTGCAAGCTGCAAAATAAATTGGCCATTGGTCTCAAACCAGAGCGCAGCCGCACAATTCAAAATATGCATTGTTTGAGGGCTGATCAGGGTCTGCATGACATACTGACATTTAGGAAGTGAATGTCTTTTCTCCACTGGCATGTAATAACTCATCAGCAATTAATTAGTTGAAATTTAATGTTGGCAGTGTATTCATTTATTGTGATGGCGGGAACAAATCATAGCGCGGAGGATTTCAGAGAACAACTGCTCCGTGATCACAGAAATGTTTGAGAGAATCAGACTAAATCTGTGCACACACACACACACACACACGATGAACAGCTACAAACGTGAAGAGACACGTGAAGGGGAAATCTCACATCTTCTCCCATATGTACAGTGTGTGATATTCTCCGCATACAGTTGCTAGTGTAAATGTGACCGGCCTTAATGATAATGCAACATGCAATGACTCAAAAAGATGCCTAAGAAAACAAAAACATTTTTTTTACATTTAAACCAGATATAACCTCTTAAATGTGGGAGCTTTAGAGGTGTTGGTACCTTCAGATGGAGCCAGGCGTGCCATTGTTCTGTCTTTATTTATATACAGTAAGCTTTATACGGCTGCTGGATCCACTTTGACTGGAAATACTATTTATTTTCGTCATACTTTGACACAAATAAGTAGCTGTATGTGTGTAGATATAAAAGTGAGTGCTCTTGAGGTAAAATGCTTATGAATCATCAAAATAAGTAAATGTTCCAGACGCATAAACAAAATCTTTTTTTAGGATTCCAGATAACTCCAAAATAGCACAGCGACATCAATTAAGATTTCCTCTGAATCCCTTCATTCACATCATAGCTGAGAGTATTCAGTGTGCGCTCACTCACCATTGAGGTAACCAAGATATCATCAGAGGGTGAGAGCTTGCAGACAGTGTCACAGAGAAATAAAATGAATGCCAGCACTTTGGCAGGCATCATATTTCAGAGAAAGATCAAACTATTTTTCGAAGGTTTAATAGTACTCCGAGGGTAGGGCGATTGATTGGCTGCTTATACGCCTGCCAAGGCCCTCCTAAAAGCTCAGACTGTAAACAAGCCCCAGATTTGCTAAAGCAGTGTGAGCCAAGTCACAAGACAAGGGGGCAACGGGGACAGAGGGGTCTGCTTGCAGCCAGACAGAAAAAAGGGGGGAAAAAAAAAAAAGGAGAAGAGAGTGTAGCACAGTCGATATTAATCTCACACCGAGCTCCGCTTATCTTACATGCACAACACACATTTATCCCCCCAAAAAACAGTATCCATCTCTGCCCTTTGCAAGCGGATGCTACACAAGAGTGCACCGCTTCAAGGCTCTCCGTTTGACAGGATTTGACAACGGACTTGATAGCGGCGCAGGAGCTCCCGAACACAAGCCGACAGGAGTCGCTTCAAGGTCATCGCGGCACTGAACCACGTGACATGTGGGAAAAGTGCTGGTTATTTCATTGTCTGTGACTACCGGCAACCAAGAGCTGCTGCAGTATGCCAGCAGAGTTTGTCTGCACAGTGAGACCACCCTATGACGAGTAGGCAGACTGGGCTGGAGCAAAATGCACGTAAAACTCTTATTTTACTAAACAAAGAAATCACTGGTGTTACGTGAGTGGATTCTGTTATATTTAAAAACTCTCACATTAAATGTACAGCGAGTAAAAACTCTAAAAACCTGATAGATACAAAAGACCGAGACCAATCACACTTTACTAGGCTGTAAATAAAAGCTGACAGCACTGAATCAGTTGGAGTGCGACACCCACAGTATCTGTAAGGCCGGGCCAATAAGGCTCACAGATGTGATGTGTTGTGGGTAAGCACTGGGAATGATGGTGTGGCTTTGCTGCAATGCTGTGTGCACGCTGTGTGTGTGCCAGAGTGTATACATCATACTGAGAGACAGCTGCACCTTGCAGATAATAACCAGAGCCCGACCGTGTGTAAGTGCAGTGTTTGCTGCGTGTGAGGATTATGCAGCAAAAAAAGGTGCCACATGGTTACATGTACAGGCTCGGAATCAGGGCAACAGCAAAAAAAAAAAAATTAAAAAAAATGAAATTACTGAATATTTGTTAGCAATGTCGAACACCCGTGTGCACTGTAAAATTCGATGAAATACTGTAAAATGTCCCCTGTGAATCAAACGCTGCATACCTCTAAAAAGCAGAAAACTAGGGTCTGACAGAGACGTGATGCGCTGCTCTGTAATTATTGGCTCTTAGGTGTCATCCTGATGCACTCTAGATTTGGCACGCACCCACCCAACACTCAAAGCAGTGGAGCACAGTGGTCTATCACGGCTGAAAGCTTACAAAATCCTGGATATTAGCGAGGCGAGACACTCCATGTGGCATCTGAGTGGGTTATTCAAACACAGGCTGAAACAGAGTGAGAGGGAGACGGATAGTTGGTATAATTTCCTCACACATACAATTCAAAATAGACGTGCCTGTGCTCGTCATGTGTGGGAAGCCTCTTCAACCTCTCGCTCTCTCTCTCTCTCTCTCTATTTACATCCTCCTCCTACCCTCTCTCTAAAGACAGTAGATATCACAGCAATCTGACGCAGATTTTTTTTTGGGGGGGCCTCTAAAAAAGGGAAAATTAAATCTGCCAACTTTCGTTGAGCCTTCCGAGCGTGTTAATGGGGTTTAAGTTAGAATCGGTTCATTTTTATCTAAAGTCAGCATTTTTCAAAGCATTAGCGATTCAATGTATTTTCATTCTGTAATTTCCTAAAGTAGTTGTAGGGATGTAATTTTTTTATTTTAAGCAGCAGTACAATGTGTACAGTTTATTTGTCGATGACTGAACTCATGAACCACCGCGCCTTGGTACACGGCCTCCTGCAACCTGCTGATAAAAGTGTATCGGGTTAGACCCAAAGTTGGGAAATCTGGCTCAGGCGCACTTATGGTTGGCCGACCTCTAAGGTGGACCAGTTATTCTTCTTTCAGCTTCCAAAAATACGTTAAAGTTACGACAAGGAACTTTAATTTATATAAACTTTCACAGAACCTTGTGGAGGAAAGCGGTAGAATTAGAGTCCCTTTAGAAAACATTGTATTTTACTGCAGCAGGGTCCGACAGTCTACTCCGGTCAGTCCTGGTTCTGGTTCTCCTGAGCCTCCCTTCCCTCCAGCTGTTGCCGGTTTAACATTTTTTTAAATATTAAAACATCCTTCAGTAGTAGTTTTCCTTGTTAGTGGCGGGGCCCGCTATTCTCCCATAGGAGGAATTACAATTGCATTCACGCAAAGAGATCCACAGGAAACGATGCATGAGTGTAATCCAGCATTCCTGTTTCCAGCACTGCTGTATCACAGCTGTATTAAGTTACCGCGAAAGCAAACTCAACGTTTCTACACAAAACCACTTTTATTGTGAAGCATATTTTTTTTCATCAAAAATGAACAGATACACCAGCTGCTCTTTCTAATAAAGTAGCTGCTCAAAAGAGTTGTTGCTCTTGTTGAAAATCTAAAATGTTTTAACTTCAGCGAGGTAGCCGACTTTCCACATCCTAAACCACCTTCCTCTACTTCGGGTGTTCTATATTTTGGTACTTATGGCCTTACGCAAAGAAAAGAAAGCACAGGCACACCAAGAAAGATTGCCTTGATGAATGACATTATGCCTATGGCTCAGCCAAGTGGACTTGAAGAGAAAAGAAATGGCCAAATCCAGATCCAGCTGGCTTTCACATGCTTACAGATGGTTTCTGCTACAGCTAGAATCCCATCAAAGTACACTTCGATAATCTCTTCTGCCATTTGCTAGCTTGCACACTTGTCGATTTTTAGGGCACGAGTGGAGCTATGTGCAGTTTACTAAGTGCATTCACTTTGGACTGGCATGTGTTGAAGGCCTTTAAGTGTGACCACAGCATGCAGACACAAACCTCTACCGTGTGTGTGTTTGTGCGTGTGTGTGTGTGCGTGCGTCTCTGGAGAGGCCCTTGATGAGAAGAGCAGGCGCACAGAGTCTGCTCCTCTCTACTCATCCACCACAATGTAAAGTAGTGAGGACGAGAAGTGGTCAAGCACATAGGTTTTACGCTCCTTGCTAATGGTATACACACACACACGCATGCGCGTGCGTGGCCATATTTATGGGGACAATGTATTAATGAGTGCTACACCTGTACTAAAAAAAAAAAAATCAGACTGATAGGATTTCTGTAAAATCAGACACTGTAACTGAATCCTTCAAGACACACACACACACACACACACACACACACACACACACACACACACACACACACACACACACACACACACACACACACACACACACACACACACACACACACACACACACACACACACACACACACACACACACACACACACACACACACACACACACACACACACACACACACACACACACACACACACACACACACACACACACACACACACACACAGAGAGCATTAACAAACTAAATCAGGAAAGTTCAGACTTTTAATAAAAGATACACGAGACGACTACTTTTAACCATTTAAGTTCTGCCTCAACTCAAATGGACTGGGTAGTTGTTTTCAGATAATGATGGCAAGTAATATTGATACATTTCATTATGTGTATGAACTTAGTACGTTGAGTTTTACAAGTTGATCAAAAAATGACCTAGTCCAGCATTACTTCTGCAATACAAAGAAAATGTATGTATTGACAGTTGGATAGTTGAACAATCATTTTTAATCCGTTTTGGATGCATTTGAACTTAACTTGGCATCAAAAGCACCGTTATGCTGTATTTTATAGAAACAAAAAGAAGATGATTTTTTACAGGAATGTGGACACTGAAGTGTGACAGACTTTTTTTGGGGTGTATCACACAATATAATGTGATGTGTGACTTGATTTACTTATTTGATTTACAGCTAGAAGCACAGAAACCATATAAATCAGTCATGCTGCATCATACAAGTTCAATTCAGTTTAAAAAAAAAAAGGTGGGGTTCTTTGTGTCAGTTACTGTAAAAACAGCAAATCTCTGCTGCAAGATGTTCTTGCGATGAGGCAAGGAACATTTTAGTTATGGACAAATCCACAATGCATCCCAGCAATCCCCCAAAAAATACCTAATGGCTCTCTGAACCTCACATTCCTCTCTGTCCATCTTAATTAACAGCGGCACCATTATCCCTCGCTGCTTGCCATTGTCTTCAAATCAAATGTTCCTGGTTGAAATCTGCAAAGACGGAACTTTTCTGTACATTCCCTGGAGCGTGCAGTGATGAAGCCATTAAAGCGTCTGAAACTGACCGAGTTGATGTGCTGTAATTATGCTGCATTGTTGCGGCCGTTATGGCATTGTATGCAGGCACTTGTGAGTGCCACCTCTGCTGGAAGCCTCAAACCGCTTTTCTTTCAGGATCGGGGGCGTGTCCTTGCCGGGTTTTAGGTGGGCATCGGAGCATGTCACGAGCATTTGGCTTGACCCCCCCCCTCTCGCCCGCCCCTCCTCTGTTTCTACACTGCGATCCACACACTGCCAAGGTCACTGGATTAGCATGCATGAGAGAAAGCGCACAATATTCGCTGAGCATGAACCAAACGTAAAACAGGAACGGACACCGACTACAGAGCATACACAGCATGCTCCGAAGCTCCGCTTAAAAAGGAGCATTGGGATTTGCTTCTTCACTCGCAGCCTGCGTCAATGTAATAAAAACTGAAATTCTTTCCTTCTAAATCTGAATATTTCCTTTGTTATACATTCAGTTCAAACAAACAACAAACTTGTAAATACAATAGTAACTGACAGTCTCTGGATGCACTTGGGTTTACAATCTGGTTGACGTGAGCTTTGTTGTACCAAATGTCTTCTCTCTTGCAGGAAACCTGTCACTATGTCAAATTGGCCCGATAAAAGACTCAGATTTGACTGATTATTTCTGATGAACACATATTGTTCTAAATTTCCCTGTCGCGGGGAGAGAAAAAAAGCGCATTCAGTATGTACAGGATATTTTTTTTTAAAAAGGTGTGTCTGTATCGATGCCCAATCTTTGAGAAAAACCTTGCGGATAAACACCAGATTGGTGGACAAAGTCATTCTGAATACACAAGATAAGGTGCACTGCTGAATCACAACAGAGGAAGAGTGGCATGCAATACAGTTTGTGCACTTGAACCACACCTTTGAAAAACAGCTCATTCATGTAAACTTTTCTTAGTAAGGGCAGGACTTGAGTTAGTCGTGTTCCAAGTGAAAGACATAGAAAAGAGGAGAAACAAATCATCTCCTCAGCACATATCTGGAGAAAGACAGTAACATCCTGCCTGAGACGTTTCTGATAATCAACAGTGATACATGGCGCATGCCTAACCGATGCTTGCTGCTCCAAGTCCCATGATCCTTTGTGCTCGTCTCTCTGCACAAGAGCCGTAATGAAAAACAGACAAGGCTCTCCCACTGCAGCGACCACAAAAACCCTCACTCACTACACATGAGAGATTAGCCTGCTCATTAGGAGAGAAGGAAGGAGCGAGAGGAGAGGGAAGGAAGGAAGATAAAAAGAAACAGGGCCGCCTTCCCAGGAAAAAGGCCATGTTGAGGCAAGGGTCCTCTCTCGAAAACAGTCTTGCCCCCCCCCTCCTTTCCTCCAGACTATACAAACCAGAACGGAGGTTTACAGCAGAGACCTGCTTTAAATGTTTTGCATCAATGGCGCAGGTTGAATTGAGGCTAGTTTATATAGGAAACGTTTAGCATGTCAGTGATGCTGCAGACCCCGTTTATGCAAAGCCGTACTGTTAATGAAAAGGACACGATCAGCGTCGGTGAGGTTTAAATGCGATTTTCTACGCCCTATTATCAGCTGAAAAGCATGTTGTCTCACACTACTACTTACGCTCTCCAGTTGAGAAAATCTCAATAACTAACTGCTGCGGTCAAAAAACATGAAATTTAGATTATGAATGCCGAGTGGAGCAAAGGAAAAAAGGAAGGGTGGGAGGGATGGGGGGGGGGAGGAACATCAGTGATTTGCAAAACACTTTGCTGGGAACCAGCCGTGAGCCAAAATTTATCCATTTAGTTCTTTGAAAAAAAGTGAAATGGCTCAAGTTGTTCTTGGGTATGAGCGATGCCAATTTTGAGATGGTGCATCTGAATTATTGCATCACGCCTCGCGGAGTTGGCTGAGGGGTGACGAAAACAAGCGTTAGATTGTTGTTTTCAGAAGTAGGAACTTCCATTTCAGACAGGTAGTGTTTACAGGAGCCGACGCACCGCTGCATCCACACGGGTTCTTTGGTGGCTGCTGGATCGGCATATTTGCCTGCGTGAGCAATGTTGCAAAACAAAGATGAGGACAGGATGACAAATACATTGTAGGAGCCAGAGAGCCACTTTTTAGAATCAACTGTAAATTGTTATTTTCCCAACAGCTACAACACAGGGCGTTAAAAGAAATGGCGGTTTAGCAACACTTCCCTGATAGTCAATTTTCTAAACAGCATCCATATTTCTCTTTGCCCTCATTTGTCATACGCTCCCAGAATGCATCAATAAATTACCAAAAATCTGTTAGATGAGCAAATAGTGAAAAACAGCACCATGCTTTTGTATTATAAAAGCTTAATCCGCAGTCGTTATACTAAGAGGAGTGCTGCAGTTTATGTGGATTAATTACTTCAAGTGAGGTGCACAAAAAAAAGGTCTTCCATTCAATCAGTGGATTTGCCAGGTGAGTCATTAAGTTTATATTTGTGAGATAAACTATTGCATTCAGCTGTACAACACCAGCGAGTCAATTAGCAGCAAGAAATGGAGAAAAAGCCAAGTGCTTAAAAAAAAAAAGAAAAAAAAAAAAAAGGTACAAACTACGAAAGGTAGACTAAATGTGCTACAGAACACAGGCCTAAAGTTGTTGCACTTTTTCTTTTGTCTTCACCAGAGTAACACTTTGAGGAGCCACACAAGTGATAGCTGATATTAAAAAAGACCTGCGGGGAATAAACACATAATTGCATGCATTTATGAGAGGCGCTGCTTGTGGTTCCGGCCTCTTCAAGTTGGCACACGTACATTTGAGCCTGCAGGCACTTGTGTTCTCTGACGTGTGTCTGTGAGTGCATTGCTGCAACGCTTGCTTCACCAACCTTTGTTGGATTTGTTCACCGTGGACCTAAATTACATTAATTTCATGTGGAATTGACCGATTGCTAAAGGCTACCGCCCTAAGTTACAGAGGTCGACAGAAGCAGGCTACTCCTTCCTAGCGACAGTTAATTATGTCAGCTGAAATGTGCTGGCGCAGGTTTCTCAGATGTACGTAGCCAACATTGGCCAAAGGACACACGTAAACTGTAAGATCAGTCTGACTTTTTTTTTTTAGCTGACACGTTTTGTCTGTTATGACTAATGGAAGTATTTTTGTACTTACTGTAAGAGAAGCTGATGCGTGGTGTGACATCATCCTCAGTCGCCGTCAGTGATTGGAGGCAGATAGCCAATAGCAGCGCAGCAGCCAGAAGACAGTGGACAGTCGCAGCTAATGTCCACATGGTTGCCTGATCCGCTCACACAGACGTACGCAAATGCACACAGTTTGTTTTAAAATTCCTTGGAATTCATTAAGCCTCCCTTGACTGTGCAGATCTTTATTTTCTCACTCCCATCTTCCTGCAGGCTGAGGGGAGTGAACGTGTCCTTGACTCGATGCTTGTACTCCCAGTGGTCCTCACACACGGTTAGCAGGCTCTTTACACAGAGAAGAGGAGTCTTTTCTGGATTAAAGACTGCTTGTTGTCATCTACTCATAGTGCTCTCCGATAGATCAGCACCAGTGGCCATTCACTGAAAGTCATTTTGATTCTGTGGAGAGAAGAGAGAGAAGTTGTTTCTTTATGTTTGATTCAAGAACGTAAAAAAAAAAAAAAAAAAAAATATATATATATATATATATATATAAATAAAAGATGAAACACAAGCTAGGATAACAGATCCAGATCAAACTTCTGACGCTATAACCCACAACTACAAAAGTAAAAGAACTGATACATTTGGATGCGGTTCAGTCTGGCAAATGGTTCGGATTTTAATGCAAACAACAAATTGAGAATTCAAAAGTTACTGTGTTGTATCGCTCACAAATCCC